>NW_022059846.1:0-66378 GCF_007399415.2 Gopherus evgoodei | reverse complement strand
ACAGCGACCTAGCACCACTCCTGTCTCGGAGTGTGGGGTAATCTGTATTCCCCCTGTCATAATATGGCTTCATCATATTCACATGGTACACCCGGCGGTGGTGCGCCCAGTTCGACAGCTCCACCACATAGTTTATCTCATTTAGTTGCTTGACAAACTTGAAGGGCCCTTCCCGGAGTCCTGAAGTTTGTTCTTTCTCATGGTGATGAGAACCATCACCTGATCCCCGGTGGCGAAGGCGCGGGCCCGCACCGTGCGGTCATATCAGACCTTCTGCTTCCTCTGGGCTCGGGCCATATTCTCCCTGGCCAGGCCCATGAGCTCGGCAAGTCTTTCCCGGAAGGTCAGGACATACTCCACCACTGACTCCCCATCGGGAGTGGCCTTTCCCTCCCATTCGTCTCTCATCAGGTCCAGGGGCCTCCTTACCTGCCTTCCATATAACAGTTCGAAAGGCGAAAGCCCAGTAGATTCCTGGGGTACCTCCCTATACGCAAAGAGCAGGTGAGGTAAGTACTTGTCCCAGTCGTGTGGATGCTGATTCATAGATGTTTTTAGCATCATCTTCAGCGTCTCGTTGAATCTTTCCACCAGCCCGTTGGACTGGGGGTGATACGCTGAGGCCCAGCTGTGCCGGATCCAACATTTCTCCCACAAGCACCGGAGCAGGGTCGACATGAAGTTGGACCCCTGGTCCGTTAAGACTTCCTTGGGGACCTGACCCGGCTGAAAATGGCCAGCAGCACATCTGCCACAGTATCTGCTGCGATAGAGGACAAGGCCACCGCCTCGAGGTAGCGAGTGGCAAAATCCACCACCAGAATGAGGGATTTTTCTGCAACTCAACCTGGAACTCAGCAGATGAGACAGGGATGGAGACATGCTCTCTCTCTAGCTGGCTTGTTTTGAGGCTGCAGCCTTTCTGAGCCGTGTCCCTGGGCGTTCTCCTTGGGACGGGATTCTCCCTATTACCTCTTTGGGAGGTCCCAGGATGAGACTCTCTCTGCATCACTATGGGCCTGTTCCTTTGGGACTCCACCCTGCCACCTCCCGACCGGATCTTCACAAACTCATCGGCCAGCCGCCCTGTATGTTGCGGGTCCTCTGGTTTTTGGTCCCTCAACCACAACCTCAGGTCAGATGGGTACTACTTATACAGTTGCTCCAGTCCTAGCAGTTTAACCAGGTCCCCCTTCATCTGGGCCCCACTGGCCCACTTGCTGGTGTATCCCTCCATGCGGACGGCTAGTAGCAGATATGAGACCTCAGGGGTTTTATACTGACCCCGGAAACTCTCTCGGTACATCTCAGGAGTCAGCCCGAACTCGCGCAGCAGGGCCTGTTTGAATAGTTCATAGTTCCCTTTCTCAGCATCTCCCAATTGGCGGTGCAATGCCACAGCCTTGGGGTCCTGTAAGGGAGTGAGAACCTGGAGCCTGTCTGCAGGATCTACCTGGTGCAGCTCGCAGGCCATCTCAAAGGCAACCAGGAAGTCATCCATGTCCTTCTCCTCCTTACACTGAGCCAGAATGCACCTACCAAAGCTCCGCACAGTCCTGGGCCCCCCTCAGTCCTTGCAGTTGGGGGCCCTGCTGTTCCTCAGCCTAGCCAGTTCTAGCTCATACTGACGCTGTTATTCTTCATATTCCCTCTTTCTCGCTTTTTCCTCCTATTCCCGCTGTCTTTGTCTCTCTTCATGTTCTCTCTGTCACTCACGATCCTCCAGCTCTCTCAGTTTTAGCTCTCTCTCCCATTCCAGCCACTTCTGCTCCACGGATGCTGAGCGTAGCCGGGACGATCCTCTGCTGGCGGGCGAGCTTTGCCGGGACGATCCCCTGCTGGTGGGCTAGCTTTGCCAGGAGGATCCCCTGCTGGCCAAGGGTGTCACAGTGTCCTTGGTATTCGCTGGGCTCCTCTTGACCCTTCCCCTAGACATAGGAAGGGGGGGTCTCGGGAAGCCCTCAGCCTCCGGCTGACCACTCCCATTGGGGACAGACACTGGTGTCTGCGCTGCATCTATCAGGCTGCTTCCCTCAGAGACAGTGATCAGTTCATTCAAGTGATCTCCCTCCGCCAGCCGGGAAATCAGCTGGTCTTCTGTGAGCCTCCCTCTGCGCAGCCCCTCTGCTTGCACAGCCCAACCAGGTCGCACTTAAGCCGCTTGGCATACATCTTCCTGCTGACCACTCCCAGGCCGGGGTGCTCACTGCTCCCCACGGTTTCCAGGGAGACCCCTAGTGCACCAGCCCTTCTTCAGGTCACTACCCATCTGCCAGGGTTGATCTGCAGACTCCTCCACCCCGGGACCGCTCACTGCAATCCCTCCGGGGGACCCTGTTACTGCAAAAGTCCTTCTCTCTGCTCACACACTCCCAGGGCTTAATCACCCCTGAAATCATCCCTTCGTTTTACTGCTTCCCAGTCACTGCAGGAAGCATCATCCATGGGGTGCATAGATCCCGCTGCTGCCACCAGTTGTCACGGAGTGTGGGGGAGTCCGGCCCTACACCCCTCTTCCTGGGACTCACAGTGACTCTCAGCCAGCCAGTAAAACAGATGGTTTATTGGACAACAGGAACGCAGGTGACAGCAGAGCTTGTAGGCACAACCAGGACCCCTCAATCTGGTCCTTCTGGGGGTACCAGAGTGTTTTGTCCCCAGCTTGGGATTCCCTGAATTCCAACCACCCAGCCGTAAAACTGAAACTGCCCAAACCCTCTCTAGTCAGCTCTCTGCCTTTGTCCACCTTCTCGGGCCAAGGTGTTGAACTCCCGTCCCCCCTGCATCGCTCAGGTTACAGGCTTAGGTCCTGTCCCACACCTAAAGTCACCCCCTGTTCTCCCATCCCCCACACAGACAGTTCATATTCCATCACAAGGGGCACTGCTAGAGCTGGGGTAATCCCAGGGGGCTGCGGGTCGGGAGTGATGGGCACCAGCAGACCTGTGAGTCTGGAGGTCAGGACTGGGATAGCATTGGCTGCAGGTCAGAAGTGAGGGGTACCGGTAGCGCAGTGACTGGGGAGCCTAGCGGTGATCCCAGGGGGCTGCAGATCAGGAGTGAGGGGCACCAGCAGAGATGGAGGAAGCCCAGGAGATTACGGGTCGGGAGTGAGGGGCACCAGCAGAGCTGAGAGGACTGGGATAGCAGGGGCTGCGAGATGGGAGTGAGGGGCACCCCTAGAGCTGGGGCAAGCCCAGGGATCTGGAGGTCGTGAGTGAAGGGGACAAGCAGAGCTGTGAGTCTGAAGGTCAGTACTGGGATAGCAGAGGCTGTGGGTCAGGAGTGGGGGCACAGGCAGCGCAGTGACTGGGGAGGTCAGCGGAGAGCTCAGGGTGCTGTGGCTCGGGAGTGAGGGGCAGCAAGCCCAGGGGACTGGGGTTTGGGAGTGAGGGGCAGCAGCAGAGCTGGGGGAAGCCCAGGGTGCTGCAGATTGTGAGTGAGGGGCACCGCTAGAGCTGGGGTAATCCCAGGGGGCTGCGGGTCGGGAGTGAGGGGCAGCAGCAGAGCTGTGAGTCTGGAGTACAGGACTGGGACAGGAAGGGCTGCGGGGTCAGGAATGAGGGGCACCGGCAGCGCAGTGACTCGGGAGCTCAGCGGGGAGCCCAGGAGGCTGTGGTTCAGGAGTGAGAGGAACCGATAGAGCTGGAGGGAGCCTAGGGGGCTGCGGGTCAGGAGTGAGGGGCACTGTCAAAGTTGGGGAAAGCCCAGGGGACTGGGGTTTGGGAGTGAGGGGCACTGGTAGAGCTGGGGGAAGCCCAGGGAGATGTGGGTCAGGAATGAGGGGCACCAGCAGAGCTGTGAGTCTGGAGGTTAGGACTGGGATACCAGGGACTGCGGGTAGAGAGTGAGGGGCACCGGCAGCCCCGGGGCCAGAGAGCTCAGTGGGGAGCCCAGGAGGCTGCGGGTCGGAAGTGAGGGGCACCAGTAGAGATGGAGGGAGTCCAGGGAGCTGCAGGTTGGAAGTGAGGGGCACCGTTAGAATTGGGGCAAGCCCTGGGGGCTGTGGGTCAGGAGTGAGGGGCACAGGCAGCGCACTGACTGTGGAGCTCAGAGAGGAGAACAGGGGGCTGCAGATCGGGACTGAGGGCCACTGGTAGAGCTGGAGGGAGCCTAGGGGGCTGCGGGTCGGGAGTGAGGGGCAGCAGCAGAGCTGTGAGTCTAAAGGTTCGGACTGGGATACCAGGCACTGTGGGTCTGCAGCTAGAGTCACTGTCAGAGTTGGAGAGAGCACAGGGGGATGTGAGTCTGGAGTGACGGGCACCGGTAGAGCTGGGTGAAGCACAGGGGGCTGTGGGTCAAGAGTGAGGGGCACCAGCAGAGGTGTGAGTCTGGAAGTCAGGAGTGTGACAGCAGGGCCTGCAGGTCGGTAGTGAGGGGCAACGACAGCACAGTGACTTGGGAGATCAGCGGGGAGCCCAGTGGGCTGTGGGTGGGGAGTGAGGGCCACCGGTAGAGGTGGAGGAAGCCCAGGGGGCTGCGCGTCAGGAGTGAGGGGCAGCGGTAGAGCTGTGAGTCTGGAGGTCAAGACTGGGATAGCAGGGCCTGCGGGTTGGGAGTGAGAGGCACCAGTAATGCAGTGGGAATCCCAGGGATATGTGGAACGGGAGTGAGGGGCACGAACAGAGCTGTGAGTCTGGACGTTTGGACTGGGATACCAGGGGCTGTGTGTCGGGAGTGAGGGGCACTGTCAGAACTGGAGGGAGCCCAAAGGGCTGCGGGTCTGGAGTGAGGGGCTCCATTAGAGCTGGAGGGAGCTCAGGGGGCTGCGGGTCGGGAGTGAGGGGCTCCATTAGAGCTGGAGGGAGCTCAGGGGGCTGCAGGTCAGCAGTGAGGGGCACTGGCAGCACAGTGACTGGGGAGCTCATCAGGGAGCCCAGGGGGCTGCGGGTCGGGAGTGAGGGGCACCAGTAGAGCTGGAGGGACCCCAGGGGGCTGCAGGTCGGGAGTGAGGGTCATCAGTAGAGCTGTGGGACCCCCTGGGGGCTGCAGGTCGGGAGTGAGGGGCACCAACACAGCTATGAGTCTCGAGTTCAGGACGAGGATAGCAGGGCCTGAGGGTCGGAAGTGAGCGACACCAACAGAGCTGTGAGTCTCGAGCTCAGGACGGGAATAGCAGAGGCTGCGAGTCGGGAGTGAGGGGCACCATCAGCGCAGTGTTTGGGGAGCACAGCTGGGAGCCCAGGGGGCTGTGGTGTGAGTGAGGGGCACCGATAGAGCTGGGGGAAGCCCAGGGGGCTGCGGGTCGGTAGTGAGGGGCATCAGCAGAGTTGTGAGTCTGGAGATTAGGACTGGAATAGCAGGGGCTGCGGGTCGGGAGTGAGGGTAAGCACTAGAGCTGGGGGGAACCCAGAGGGCTATGGGTTGGAAGTGAGGGGTACCAGCAGAGTTGTGAGTCTGGATGTCAGGACTGGGTTAGCAGGGGCTGCGGGTCTGGAGTGAGGGGCACCATCAGGCCTGTCAGTCTGGAGGTTAGGACTGTGTATCGGCAGTGAGATGCACTGTCTTTGGTGGAGGAAGCACATGGGCCTGCGGGTCGGGAGTGAGGGGCACCGCTACAGCTGTGGTGAACCCAGGGGGCTGCGGGTCGGGAGTGAGGGTCACTAGCAGAGCTGTGAGTCTGGAGGTCAGGACTGGGATAGCAGGGGCTGCGGGTCGAGAGTGAGGGGCTCCGGCAGTGCGGTGACTTAGGAGCTCAGCGGGGAGTCCAGTGGGCTGCAGGTCAGGAGTGAGGTGCATCAGCAGATCTATGAGTCCTGATGTCAGGACAGGAACAGCAGGGGCTGTGAGTCGGGAGTGAGGGGCACTGGTAGACCTGGGGGAAGCCCAGGGGGCTGCGGATCTGGATTGAGTGCCACCAGCAGAACTGAGAGTCAGCAGGTCAGGACTGGGATAGCAGGGGCTGCGGGTCGGAAGTAAGGGGCTGCGGGTCGAGAGTGAGGGGCTCCGGCAGCGCAGTGACTGGGGAGCTATGCGGGTAGCCCAGGAGGCTACGGGTTGGGAGTGAGCGACACCAGCAGATCTGTGAGTCTAGAGGTCAGTAATGGAATAGCAGAGGCTGTGGGTCAGGAGTGAGGGGCACCGCTAGAGCTATAACTCTGGAGGTCAGTACTGGGATAACAGGGGCTGCGAGTCTGGAGTGAGGGGCACCGGCAGAGCTGGAAGGTGTCCAGGGGGCTGTGGGTCAGGAGTGAGGGGTACCAGCAGAGCTGTGAGTCTGGAGGTCATGATTGAGATACCAGGTGCTGTGGGTCGGGAGTGAGGGGCATGGGCAGCGCAGTGACTGGGTAGGTCAGCGAGGAACCCAGAGGGCTGTGGGTCGGGAGTGAGGGTCACCAGCAGAGCTGTGAGTCTGGAGGTCAGGACTGGGATATCATCCAAGCTGATGGTAAGTGATACCCAGGTGAGCCCATGGCCACTACATCCTGCTCCACCCACAGCCCGGCTGGGAGCCAGGACTCCTGGTTCTTATCCCCACACTGGGAGGGCAGTGCAGTCTAGTGGTTAGAGCAGCGGAGGCTGGGAGCCAGGCATGGGCTGTGACTAGAAGGGGCCTGGGGAGGCACCTGGCCCATGCTCCACTCTGAGGCCCTGATCCCACTCGTCCTCTCCCCCCCAAGGCCCCATCCTAACTCTGCCCTGTTCCAAGTTCCCATCCGCCCACATGGAGCCACGAGGGGAGGGGCAGGGGTGCAAACGTCAGGCAGGCAGGTGGGGGCCTTGGGGTAGGGGGCAAAGGGGCACAAGTGGCAGGGCCTTGGGGGAAGAAACGTGAGAGGCAGGTGAAGGGGGTCAGGGGAGTGGAACAAAGGGGGCCTGAGGGTGGAGTGTGGGCGGGGCTGAAGGGGGAGTGTGGGCGGGGCTTCGGCAGGAGGAGGCTGAGTGGGAGCAGGCCTTGGGGCAGGGCCGCAGTCCGGGACCGCCCAGCCCCCCCAGATGAAGGAGTCCCAAGCTGTCCTTGGAGCCAGGACTCCTGGGTTCTATTCCTGGCCCTCCCACAGAGTCCCAATTGGAGCTGGCGCAGGCCATATCGCCCTCCCTGGTGCCTCAGTTTCCCCACGTGTGAGACAGGAACCAGTGTGAGTAGATGCAAAGCTGTGGAGAATCTACTCCCTTCTCCTGGCGGCTCCTTGTAGCCCTCAGTAAGCAGCCAACTGCTCCAGACTCTGGATCCCATATGGGCAGACCGGGGCTGAGGGCTAGATCTGGGCAATGGAAAGAATAAATCCACCCTTATCCGACCCCACCCCGGGATACATGGCAGGGAGGCTGGTGTTGGAGGGGGCAGGGAGTCCTGCAGCCCTCGCAGGGGAGAAGGGGGGCGATTCCCCGGCTTGACTGCTGATGGCGGTGGCGGGGCGGGGGGCACTGGGGGCTTGTGGTCTCATCCCAGCAGGGCTGGAGATGGGAGGGTGACACTGAGCGAAATTGTGGGACCCCACCCCCTCCCCCCCGGGACAAGGGAGGGTCCTCAGCCTTGCCCGCTCTTCTCTCTTTTACCAGGATCTGCCCAAGCAGCTGGCCCAGCCCAGACCCCACCTTCCTCAACGCCAGCAGCTTCCAATTCTGGGGAGTGGACCGGTCGGGGAGTGGGGGCCTCTCAAGCCCACCACAGGGAGCAGGGGCCGGGGCACTAGGGGGGCAAGGGCTGTGATGGGGGGAGGTGGGGTTGGAGAGCTGTCAGGGAGTGAAGCTGGGACTCAGCAGGGAATGGGGCAAGCTGCAGGGAGAAAGTGTGGGGGGGGATGTGATAGGGGTGGGAGCTGGGGGAGGGGACACAGCAGTGGGGGAGGGACTGGGCAGACTGTAGGGGGGGCTGCTCAGAAGCAGTAGCATGGGGGGGCAGGGTGGGAGTTGGGAGGAGGGTACACAGCCACGGGGGGGACTGGGCAGACTGCAGGGGGGGCTTCTCAGAGGCAGTAGCATGGGGGGGAGGCAGGGTGTTAGCTGGGGGAGGGGACACAGCAGTGGGGGAGGACTGGGCAGACCGTAGCGGGGGCTGCTCAGAGGCAGTAGCATGGGGGTGTTGGTGTCACTAGGCATAAATCTAGGCCTTAGTGAACCAAAGCTCCTCCATGCTGAACTCTACTTGATCTAGAAAGCCAGCAGCTGTGAAATGAAATGTGTAACAGTAAGTTATCAGTTGCAGCACAGCTCAAACCGGTCTAAAGCCGTGGTGATAAGGCCTGTGCACCATTAGCAGAAGGACAAGGTAACTTGCAGAAGGAAAACTTACTAACGAGCTGCTGCGGCCAAGATTACTTAATACACCTGCGCTTATGTAACTACTACAGGGGAGGAAGGAGGAGGAGGAGAGTGGGGGGAGAAAGAAGAAAGAGAGAAAAAACTTATAAAAAGGGAAAAGCTGCTTGTGTAGGGGTGCATGATTTGAGGCGTTCGTCTCCTTGCACCGCTTTGAGATCCCAATAAACGTTGCTTGCTTCTCCACCCGGGTCCGTGTTCATTGGCGCTTCGCACTCTGGGCAATGAACCACTGCTGCTTGCCCCGGGCACCCTCTGTGTCGGCAACAGAAGGCAGCGCCCTGCCTCCCGCAGGAACAGCCGCTCCCCAGTCCCCTCGCAGAGCCGGGGAGGAAACCCAGCGCCCCGCCCCTGCAGGAACGGACGCTCCTCTGTCCCATCGCAGATCTGGGAAGGGAACCCAGCGCCCCGCCCCCTCTGGACCGGCCGCTCCTCAGTCCCCTGTCAGAGATGGGGAGGGAAGGAAGCGCCCCGCCCCCGCTGGAACGGCCGCTCCCCAGTCCCCTTGCAGACCTGGGGAGGGAACCCAGTGCCCCGTCCCCGCAGGGACTGCTGCTCCGCAGTCCCCTGTCAGAGCTGGGGAGGGAATCCAGCGGCCCGACCCCGCTGGAGCGGAAGCTTCCCAGACTCCTCGCAGAGTTGGGGAGGGAAAGTTGCGTCTCGCCCCCGCTGGAAGAGATGGGAGGGGAACCCAGCGCCCCTCCCCCACTGGAACGGGCTGTCATGGTACAATTCCCCACTCTGAACCTTAGCGTCCAAAAGATGGGGTACCAGCATGAATTCCCTAAGCTCAATTACCAGCTTAGAACCTGTAGCGCTGCCACCAACCAGGAATTCCAGTGCCTGCTACACTCTGGTCCCCCCAAAACCTTGCCCAGGGACCCCCAAGACCCAGTCCCTCTGGATCTTAACACAAGGAAAGTAAACCCTTTCCCCCACCGTTGCCTCTCCCAGGCTTCCCCTCCCTGGGTTACCCTGGAAGATCACTGTGATTCAAACTCCTTGAATCTTAAAACAGAGAGGAAAATTCACCTTCCCCCCTTCTTCTCTTTCCCCCTCCCAGACTCTCCCTGAGAGAGAATGTAATCCTGACACAGAGAGAAATTAACCTTTCTCTCCCCCTTCCCTCCTTTCTCCCCACCAATTCCCTGGTGGATCCAGACCCCGTCCCCTGAGGTCTCACCAGAATAAAAAAACAATCAGGTTCTTAAACAAGAAACTTTTAATTAAAGAAAGGAAAACAGTAAAAATTATCTTTGTAAATTTAAGATGGAATATGTTACAGGGTCTTTCAGCTATAGACACTGGGAACACCCTCCCAGCCTAAGCATACAAGTACAAATTAAAATCCTTTCAGCAAAATACAAATTTGAACTCCTTCCAGCCAAATACACATTTGAAAATAAAGAAAACAAACATAAGCCTAACTCGCCTTATCTACCCAGTACTCACTATTCTAACCTTATAAGAGCCTGTATCGGAGAGATTGGAGAGAAACCTGGTTGCACGTCTGATCCCTCTGGGCCCCCAGAGTGAACAAGAACCAAACACTAACAGCACACACACAAACATCCCTCCCTCAAGATTTGAAAGCATCCTGTCCCCTGATCGGTCCTCTGGGCAGGTGACAGCCTGGCTCACTGATCTTGTTAACCCTTTCCAGGCGAAAGAGATATGAAGCTCTTTTGTTCTATTAACTCTTACTTCTCCGTTTATGACACGGGCACTCCCCAGTCCATTGGCAGATCTGGGGAGGGAATCCAGTGCCCCACCCCTGCATCAACGGCCGCTCCCCAGTTCCCTCCCAGAGCTGGGGAGGGAATGTAATGCCCCGCACCCGGAGGAACAGCCGCTCTTCAGTCCCCTGGCAAAGGTGGTGCGGGAACCCAGCGCCCATCCCTTGCTGAAACGGCTGCTCTCTAGTCCCCTGGCAGAGCTGGGGAGGGACTCCAGCGCCCCGCCCCCGCTGGAACGACCTCTCCCCAGTCCATCGGTAGAGCTGGGGAGGGAACACAGCGCCCCGCCCCCTCTGGAGCCACCACACCCCAGGCTCCTCCCAGAGGTGGGGAGAGAAGCCAGCGCCCCTCCCCTGCTTGAACCGCCACTCCCCGGGCCCCTCCCAGAACTGAAAAAGGAAGCAGGTGCCCTGCTCCGTCTGGAACCGCCATTCCCCAGGCCCCTCCCGGAGCTGGGGAGGGAACCCAGAGCCCAGCCCCCGCTCGAACCGCTGCTCCCCACTCCCCTCCCAGATCTGGGGAGGGAAGCCAGCGCCCCACCTATGATGTAATGAGTATAATATAATATCTCACTGAAAGGGGACAGGGCCAGAAAGAGTTAATCAACTCACCTCACCGACTAGCCTGACCCATGGGTGAAGCTTAAGGACTGATTAGCAAGATATGTAAATGAATAGAGCTTTGAAATGCAAGTCTGCATTGTTGGAGGTGGAAGGATAGATGTTTGCTCAGGTCTTGGGATGTCAGCAAACAGGTCTTGTCTTAAGCCATGAGGATTGAGATCCCCAGTCATTGACTGGAGCCACCCTGAATCTGGACATTGGACTATAACCTATGGACTATTTCTAAAAGGACTTTTGGCAACTACAAACTCACCTCTACTATGTATCTAAATCTCAAGCACTGAATTCAAGTCTGTATGTATATGGATCTTTTAACCAACACTCTCTTTTCGTTTCTAATACATTTTAGCTTAGTTAATAAGAATTGGCTATAACGTGTATTTTGGGTAAGATCTAAGTTGTAATTGGACCTGGGAATAACCACCAGTGTTTGGGGTTTGTCTGCCCCATTTGGTTTGCAGTTCACCCTGATTGAGTGACCTCAGCTGGCTCCCACGGGCAGCACCATCACAGTGGCGTAGTCGTGCAAGCATCCACAGAACCGGGTCAATTAGGCTTTGGGTCAGAACCCCACGCTATCCAAATTTGAAAATTGGGATTGAGAGTTTGGTTGGTTAAAGATCAGTGACCATGAGCCAGAAAGCATCAGCAAAAGCAGTGAAACTGCAAGCCCTGATGGATGACCTGCAGTTTGAATATGAGCAAAAACTGGCAGAAATTCAAATGGAAGAGAAGCAGCCTTGGCCCAGCTGGAGGAAGAAGCTGCTGAAAGAAAGGAGGAGGCTGATGAAAGAGAAGAAAAAGCTCGTAAGGGGCGTCTGGAATTACTGGCAGCCGAGGAGAAAGCTCGACAGAGGCAACAAGACCTGGAACAGGAGACTCACAAGATGCAACAAGAAACTGCCAGACTTCAGCTCCAAGTCAAAGAAGCAAGGAAAGAACAGCAGAAACTGTATCCTCTTGAAAATCCAGCTTATAACTATGTTGATATGTGGTATTACTCTGGGCAGTTTTCTGTGTTTAACCAGTTTTGCTATGGCCGGGGAGAGAGGGAGTCTAACCTGGGGGGTAATAGCTGTTTGTCTGTTCAAGAAAGCAGTGTGTCTGTGAATGAAGTTTCTGAATGTCTGTCTAATGTCTCAGAAGTGAATCTGGAGTTAGATCAAGAGCAAAAAGATCTCATTGGGGAGGGAGATGTTTCTCAGGAGCAGATTCAAGTAAATGGTCAGATGGAAGCCCTAATCGAGGAAGGAAAGGGTAGATGTGTAATGGGTAATGGATTGGTGGCTAGTGCAGCTTGTAAAAGTGAACCTGAAATGGGTAACTGTGATTTGCTGGAAGTAGCTCAGTGTAGTGAAAAAAGCAGCAGCTTATCTGTTGGAAGTGGCAATGTGCCTGGTAGAGAAAGTTTGGAGGAGCCTAGGCATCCTTGTGAGCTGATGGCTTTATCTGGTCAGCAGTTTGGGAAGGCAGAAATAGTGGAAAATGAGTGTCCCTATCCCTTACCTGTTTCCTGTGTGGAAATATGTGACAGTGAAGGTAATGTGCCTGTGTCTGTCAGGGGTATTGGCTTGCCTGTGGAGGAAGCTACCTCAGTCTCCAAGCAGTTGTCTGTGAACAGCCTTGTGTGCTGGGACAAGGGAAAGGAAATCCCAAGCTGTGTGTCTGGTGAAGGAGAATGTATCTCTGGCTCTTCTGTGTGTGTGGAGCAGACAGAAGGTGCCTTTCAGCCTGTGATGGTTGAGAATAGTTCAGTTGTCTCAGAGTTGGTTGTAAATACAGCTAAAGCCCAGGAAGGGAATGGGCCTAAATTTGTGTCTGCTGGGGAGTATGGCACTGTAGCAAAATCCCAGAGATCAGACAATTCTGGTGCTTGTAGTTTGCCAGTTGTTAATGTGTGGTTGGAAAAGGGTGTAGCAAATCTGTCATATCAGGGTGATACCCTAGCCAGGGCACTAGGAGAGCAAAAAGGTGCTTTAATTGTGTTACCTGTTGGGGGGTGCAGGGCTCCAAGTAACTGGCAATATGGCGTGGGGTCAGAAGTTTACATTCTCAGGCCTACGACTGCCTTTCGAGCTAAACAATATGTTACTTTAAAGTTAGCATGAGTACATGTAATCATTTATCATTTTCTTGTGTTCTTTTGTTTATGGTACAAGATGTAATCGATCAAAGGGGGGAGGGTTAGTAGTATGGGTTAAGGATATAGTTAATTAAAAGATCCGGTAGTTAATGAATTGTAAATGATGAATTGTAGCACCTGTGAACATCTTTGTAAACAAGTAAGGTATATAAGACATGGCAATGAATAGTGATGGGTGCATGATTTGAGATTCTATATCTCCTTGCACCTTATTTGACTCAAATAAAGATATTTGCTTCTCCACTCCGGTGTGGTCATTGGGAATACGCACACCGGGCAAACGAACCCCAACTGTTGCACCCCCTGCAACAGCTTTGGCGAGCCAGCCAGGAGGTCAAGGCTAAAAATTAGCCTTGCCCGGACCCTCTCCGGTGGCCGACGGACTGAGACAGTCACTGATGCCCAGCGCGCACCGGTGCTTTCACCGGGGGCCTCAGCGAAGTCTGGTACGGTCGACCCCGGGAGGCACAACGGTGCAACGCCCCAGAAGGTGGAGAAGCTTTGGTCCTGAGCGACGGTGAGGAACCGGTCTCGGGGATAAGGTAGGATAAAAGTTAAAGGGTTTAATCTGTCACCTGCTAAGACCTGGGGACGCCCAGGGTCTCCCGGTAAGGAATGGGACAGGGACAGTCACAGGATAAGGTAGCGTGCACGCCTTTAGAATGCATTCTGGTTGCATTCTCGGTAACTGGAAAATCTTTGGAATGGATCCACTAACTAAGGGTAAACTAAAAAGGTATTGTACAATAGACTGGCCTCAATATCAGCTAGAGGACAAGGAACAGTGGCCACCGGAGGGTTCAATTAATTATAATACGATCCTCCAACTTCTTTTATTTTGTCAACGAACTGGTAAATGGAATGAGCCTATGTATGGTCAGATATTTATGTCATTATGGAACAGAACAGATATTTTGAAGCAGTGTAATTTGATTCCAACAGGCTTTTAGGGAAGAGTTGTGAAAATGTTTAAAACTCATTATTTACTGTAATAGCAGGAGCGGGGTCACATTCGGCCACAGCACCCCCATTGTATGGTGACAAAGTCCCCTCAGCCCCGCCAATTGAGCCCGCCACAGGTTTGTACCCTTTAATTACTGAAACCCGAATCGCTCGCAATGCTACGGCTACTCAGGAGTTAACCACTATTCAGGTGTACTCTCATGTTCCTTTTAATTCTGTGGATCTAGCGGCTTTCAAAGCGCAGGCAGGGGAATTTTCTACCAACCTCTCCCGATTTATTTCAGTTTTTGAAGGCTGTCTGGTTAGTCATAAACCTGACTGGGATAACGGCCAGGTACTTCTGTGAACACTCCTCTCTGAAGTGGAGCGAAACCAGGTTTCAGCTAAGGCATGGGCAGAAGCAGAATGAAGATATGAGCAAAGTCTTGATACTTAGAAGGAGGCCAGGGAGGAATTACAGAAATTTATAGATAAATTCCTGCAGTGTGGGGTATTACAGGAGTGTCACTCAGCTTGGAATACCCCTATCTCACCAGTCCAGAAACCGGACGGCAGTTATCGATTGGTGCAGGTCTTAAGAGCAGTCAACGAGAGGGTTAAGACTCTATACTCCCTCGTGCCCAACCCATATACGCTGCTAGCCTCTGTGGGGGGACAGTATTCATATTTCTCAGTTCTTGATTTAAAGGATGCCTTTTTCACGATCCCGGTGGACACACAGTCCCAGGAAATTTTCTCCTTCGAATGGGAAAATGCAAACAGGAATAAAAGGCAATTGTGTTGGACAGAGCTGGCGCAAGGATTTAAGAACTCCCCCACTCTTTTCGGTCAAGCTTTATCCCGGGACTTGGAAGAATGGGAAAATGAGAACAAAGTCCTTCTCCTACAGTACGTTGATGATTTATTAATCGCAGCAGTGGAACTAGAAGTATGTCTCCAGGCAACCGTACATTAAGGACTCTCAGCCACTCCCTTTGAATGCACCTGTCCATTCCCTACAGCCAGATGACTTCATCCTTGTTCGTACCTGGAAGGACGAACCTCTCCAGGAGAAGTGGAAAGGACCCTATCTCGTTTTACTGGTGTCCCACACAGCAGCTAAAGTAGAGGGACACAAAAGCTGGATTCACTACTCCCAATTAAAAGCTGTACCTCCACCGCAGAATCCAGACCCCGAGCAGTGGACGGTCCAGCCTACTGGGACCAGAACATCGGAAGATTTGGGACTCAAGTTATTGTTTAAACTCAAATCACTCTAATTTGGCCATGTTTTTAATACTTGTATGGGTGTTTACTGTTTCTGGACAATTGGCCCCTTTATCTTTCCGCTCCCCAGAAAATAACTGGTGGGCTCTTTTAGCTGCCACAGCCTCTAATTCTTCCCACATTTGTGTAGGAAGCGGTTACACTTTAGGGTCTGTATTTACTACTTGTTTTGTAGGAGTAGCTATGCCCTTGCAAGATATTCACAATTATACTGAACTTGCTGCTTATAACATTAAGTTGAAGGCCCAGCAGCTGTCTGATTTTGGCTCTATTTCACATCCTAAACCCTATACAAACCAGAATCGCCTTCAAATTCGGCTAATGGCCATATCCTCGAATGTTACTTCCTGTTTTACTGTGGTGGGTGCTCAAAAGGCTGCTATTAACTTAACAAATCATAAGATGAATTGTTCTGTTGCTCCTACCTCAACTTCCTATCTTTATTCACATTTATACCTCCCCCGTGGGTGGTTTTTGCTCTGCGGACTAACTGCATTCACTTATGTTCCAGCTAATAGTTCGGGAGGCCCTTGTTCTCTTGGACGATTAACCATGGGGGTTGTCCCTGGTCATGCTCTAGTTCTAAAGACACCGGGGCCTACCCGAGTCCAGAGAGCTCGGCGTGGCCTGCCTCTGGACGAAACCTGTGATTCTAAGGTAAACCTGGTGTCTAAATCTCAGGCTATAGCCCTCGCTACTTTATTGGTCGAAGTCCCAGGCCTGGCCTTAGATGCAGAGCTCCAGCTTGCAAAAGTGGCCTGTGCCCTTGCCAAGTCCATCAATCTAACTTCCACTTTAATCTCTGACTTGGCCTCGGAGCTCACAGGGGTCCGAGAAGGGGTACTCCAAAATCGAGCTGCAATAAATTACCTCCTCTTAAGGCATAATCATGGGTGTAAGGAATTTAAGGGTCTCTGTTGCTTTAACCTTTCTGATCACAGCCAAAGTATTAAAAATAGACTAGCTAAGTTGCATGACCTTGTCACTCATATAACGCAAAATAGTGACAATGAGTGGTGGGGTTCTTGGGGTTTTGGTAATTGGTTTGAGTGGCTTAAAAGCATTTTTACCTCCCTGCTAGTAGTAATAGTGATCGGTTTGCTCTTTTGCTGTGGTCTGCAGTTAGAAGTGCCTTGTTGTAAAAGTTGTCTTTCTGCCCTCCATCAGCCAACAGAAATGTACCCCCTTAGGGCAGTCTCGCTGCCAATATCAGGTGGCTTGCCCTTTAACCTTATTTAATGAATATGAGAAAACTCAACGAAAAACCTTTGAGTATTCTCAAAGGGGGGATTGTTGGGGGGTGCAGGGCTCCAAGTAACTGGCAATATGGCGTGGGGTCAGAAGTTTACATTCTCAGGCCTACGACTGCCTTTCGAGCTAAACAATATGTTCCTTTAAAGTTAGCATGAGTACATGTAATCATTTATCATTTTCTTGTGTTCTTTTGTTTATGGTACAAGATGTAATCGATCAAAGGGGGGAGGGTTAGTAGTATGGGTTAAGGATATAGTTAATTAAAAGATCCGGTAGTTAATGAATTGTAAATGATGAATTGTAGCACCTGTGAACATCTTTGTAAACAAGTAAGGTATATAAGACATGGCAATGAATAGTGATGGGTGCATGATTTGAGATTCTATATCTCCTTGCACCTTATTTGACTCAAATAAAGATATTTGCTTCTCCACTCCGGTGTGGTCATTGGGAATACGCACACAGGGCAAACGAACCCCCAACTGTTGCACCCCCTGCAACATACCTACTGACAGTTTGACAACTTGTAGCAAGAAGGAAAAGATTCCTGAGCTTGTTCATGGCCAAGGGAAGGAGAATGCTTCTAACCTGTTATCTAGAAAATCTATAAGTTTGCCTGAAAAGCAATTGTGTAGGAATCTGCCTGATGGGCCAGAGGTGATGCTGGATGTAAGTGATACCCAGAAAGAGTCTGTGAGGGCTCAAGAAAGTGTTCCTTTAGAGCAAACCCTGGGTGAAGCAAGGAAGGGCAGAGTTTTTGTGAGAGTTGAATTGCTGCTTAGAGAAGTTGCTAAGGAAAGAAATCCTAATGGTAACCTGTGCAAGGGTGTGGAAGTGATTTAATCAAGGAAGTTTCAGTTCCTAATAACCAGAAATTTTCTATTGTAAATGGATCCACTGACTTTCCTTTTGAAAAATCCAGTGTGAATAGCTTTGAGACTGTCTCAGATGGAGTTAAAGTTGTTAAGGAATTTAAACAGCCCTATGACCAAGTGCCTGGCTTTGGCCAGCTTGTGGGAAGACAATGGTGTTGGGATAGGACTGTCTCAATGCTAATTTTGTAAGTGAGCAGTCTGTGCTTCAGGGTCTGAGGAGAGATTTGGTTACTGGTGTTTCAGAGCAGAACAGTTTTATGGCCAAATGCTTGAGGATGCAGAGGAGAGCAAGCAGACTCTCACCCTCCGACTATTTGAATTTGTGTGGTATCTCTGTAAAACAGAGTCCAGCCTTGGAATGGGTAGCAGCTGAACATCTACAAGCTAGTGTCTGTGTTGATGCAAATTACCTGACTGGGAGGGAGAAGAAAGACTTGCTAATAGCTGTTAGCACAGAGAGCCCACCCCATAAGCCAGTGAATTCTATTAAGCGAGAGAAATCAGGGTGTGATCCTACAGAAGGAGGAGGAAAGAGAAAACTGAATTTTACAAAGGGAAGCTGCAGGTTAACCCTAAAATGTCAAAACCCCTGTGGCATTGAGCCAAAGGTGTGGCATGACAAACATAATTATAGATGGACACTTGCAATGGATTTGTTGTTATTGCTAATGGTAAATTTTATAACTAGTGTAATGCTATTACCAACAACTGTAAAAATGTACAATGTGCCTAATCTTTTGGAAAATCCCTTGAACCTGTTAACAGAAATATATGAGAACACACTTATGTTAAAAGGCCTTGTTATACTGATGTTTCATTGCTAGTGCCTGTAAACAGTCTTGGAACTTTTCACAGAAGAAAAGACACTCCAGACCTGATGTGCTATATGAAAAGGGAAACTGAGGCACACTACCATATTGCTTTCATGGCTAAATGCCAAGATTCCTACACTATGAACTACATTAATATCTATGTTGATTTAATGTTAATTGGGTTCCAAACATTTGCCTGAGCTTGTATAGATAAAATAGCTAGTTTCTTTAGCTCTTGGCAAGATCATATGAAACATACAGGAATCCTGCTGCGAGAGCAGATTCAATCCACTATTGTTCTAACCAAGTTTGGCCTTAAGTTTGTAAAGAGAGTCAATCATGTTATTAAACATGAGTTTGGTAAAACATTTCTGTTCTACACTAATAGGGCTTCTAACCCAGTACAAGCTGTAATAAGACAAAACCCAGGATGGGGAGCTTTTGGGATGCAGTCAGTGATGTTGGTGTCATCCCTTCCTGCATCAATTTTGAGTTGGGGGTGTGATGTTATGAGTATAATATAATATCTCACTGAAAGGTGACAGGGCCAGAAAGAATTAATTAACTCACCTCACCAACTGACCTGACCCATGGGTGAACCTTACGAACTGGTTAGCAAGATATATAAAAATGAATAGAGCTTTGAAATGCAAGTCAGCATTGTTGGAGGTAGAAGGGTAGATGTTTGCTCAGGTCTTGGGATGTCAGCAAACAGGTCTTGTCTATTGCTATAGTTTTAATTCAAAGATGAAAAAATAGAATATTAGCATGTAAGATCATACTTGAGTGAAATAGTATTATTGTCTATATGTCTGTTTGAAGGTTACGGTAACCTGTATCTGAACTGTTTAATGGATAAATTACTCTGTGCTAATTGCCAGGATGTTTGGGAGAAGGAGTTAAGCCTATTTTTTCTCAGGCCGAAAGGCTGCTGGAAATGTATAAGAAGCCTGGGACACGATCCTTCTTCATCTCAGAGCTGCTTTGGGTTTCAAGAGGGGGAAACCTTAAGCCACGAGGATTGAAATCCCCAGTCATTGACTGGAGCCACCCTGAATCTGGACATTGGACTATAACTTATGGACTATTTCTAAAAGGACTTTTGGCAACTACAAGCTCACCTCTACTATGTATCTGAACCTCAGAAATTGAATTCAAGTCTGTATGTGTATTAATCTTTTAACCAACACTCTCTCTCTTTTCTTTTCTAATACATTTTAGCTTAGTTAATAAGAATTGGCTATAAGCGTGTATTTTGGGTAAGATCTAAGTTGTAATTGGACCTGGGAATGTGGCTGATCCTTTGGGATTGGAAGAACCTTTTCTTTCATATGATGAAGGAAGATTTTCAGGAATCATCATCATATGTTTGACAGGTGTGTCTGGACGGAGGCCTGAGGCTGGGCACTTTAAGGAACTGCATGGTTTGGACTTATAAGTGACCAGTGAGGTATTATAGAGGCTGTTTTGTGCTGGTTGGTAAATCTAAGTATTGGAATAACCGCCAGCGTTTGGGGTTTGTCTGCCCCGTTTTGTTTGCAGTTCACCCTGATTGAGTGACCTCAGCTGGCTCCCACAGGCAGCACCGTCACACCGCCCCTGCTCGAACTGCCACTCCCCAGTCCCCTGCCAGAGCTGGAGAGAGTATGCAGCGCCCCGCCCCCACTGGAACCGCCACTCCCCAGGCCCCTCCCAAGATTGGGACCAATCTTATTTAACCTTTTTAGTACTGACCTTGGCACAAAAAGCGGAAATGTGCTAATATAGTTTGTGGATGAAAAGAAGCTGGGGGGTATTGCTAACACAGAGAAGGACCGGAATATCATACAGGAAGATCTGGATGACCTTGTAAACTGGAGTAATATAAATAGGATGAAATTTAATAGTGAAAAGTGCAAGGTCATGCACTTAGGGATTAATAAGAAGAACTTTAGATACACATTGGGGACACATCAATTGGAAGCAACAGAGGAGATGGACCTTGGGGTATTGGTTGATCACAGGATGACTATGAGCCGCCAATGTGATATGGCCGTTAAAAAAGCTAATGCGGTTTTAGGATGCATGAGGTGAGGTATTTCCAGCAAAGATAAGGAGGTGTTAGTACCGTTATATAAGGCGCTGGTGAGACCCCACCTGGAATACTGTGTGCAGTTCTGGCCTCCCATGTTTAAGAAGGATGGATTCAAACTGGAACAGGTTCAGAGACGGGCTACTAGGATGATCCGAGGAATGGAAAACCTGTCATATGAAAGGAGACTCAAAGAGCTTGGCTTGATTAGTCTAGCCAAAAGAAGGCTGAGGGGGGATATGCTTGCTCTTTATAAATATATCAGAGGGATTAATATTAGGGAGGGAGAGGAATTATTTAAGATTAGTACCAATGTAGATACAAGAACAAATGGGTATAAACTGGACACTAGGAAGTTTAAATTTGAAATTAGACGAAGGTTTCTAACCATTAGAGGAGTGAAGATTTGGAACAGCCTTCAAAGGGGAGTAGTGGGGGCAAAAGACATATCTGGCTTTAAGACTAAGCTTGATTAGTTTAGGGAAGGGATGGTATGATGGGATAGCCTAATTTTGGCAATTGATCTTTGATTATCAGCAGATAAGTATGCCCAGTGGTCAGTGATGGGATGTTGGATGGGATGGGATCTGAGTTACTGCAGAGAATTCTTTTCTGAGTGCTGGCTGGTGAGTCTTGCCCACATACTCAGGGTTTAGCTGATCGCCATATTTGGGGTCGGGAAGGAATTTTCCTCCGGGGCAGATTGGCAAAGGCCCTGGAGATTTTTCGCTTTCCTCTGCAGCGTGGGGCATGGATCACTTGCTGGTGGATTCTCTGCAGCTTGCGGTCTTCAAACCACAATTTGAAGACTTCAATAACTCAGACATAGGTTAGGGGTTTGTTATAGAAGTGGATAGGTTGGGTTCTGTGGCCTGCTTTGTGCAGGGGGTCCTTCCCACATGCGGCCTGTCAGTGCCATCAAGAACACCCGACCAAAGACCCTCCCCGCTGATCACCGCCCCTTGCAAAGACCCCCCATCCAGCACCTCTCAGACCCCCCCGTTCAGCCCCCCCTGCAGGGATCCCCCAGTCAGCCCCTCTCAGATCCCCCCGCTCAGCCCCCGCTTCAGGGACCCCCCAGCCAGCACCTCTTAGACCCCCCCGCTCATCACCTCCCCCCGCAGAGACCTCACAGACAGTGCCTCTCAGACCCTGCTGCCCGGCATCTTCTCGCAAACTCTCGTGTCCCACACCCTCCCCCGCGAGTCCCGCACCTCCCTGGTCCACCTTGCATCCCACACCATCTGCGTCCAAGTACCCCCCACCCTACGTTCCGCCCCCCCAGCCCTGTGACCTGCCCTCTGCCCGGGTCCGACCTGCCTCCTTGCCCCATGACTTGCCCCGCCCCCCACCCCACATCCCGCCCCTTCAGGTCCAACCACCCCACATCTCACAACCCCAGATCCAACCGGCCCCTGTGTCCCGCCCCCCCTCACATCTGATCATCCCCTGTCCCCCCCTGTCCTGCTCCACACTCCTTTCACGTACCCTCTGTCATGGACTCACAGATCGTGCCCACCTGTGGCCCCGTGTGGTCTGTGGGGGGTGCCCCTGTCAGTGCGACAGCCCTTCTCGGGGGTCCACTCTCACTCTGGGTCAGGCCCCTCCACCTCCTGGAGCCGCACCTCTCTGAGCTTTAGCACGTCTGTCTCTGCTGTGGGCCCCCTCAGGGAGTCCACATGCTCTGGACCCCCTGGGCCTCCTCACCCCTGAAGGGGTTGATGCCTCCTGTTCTCTAGCCCAGAGTGACTCTCAGCCAGCATAAAACAGGAGGGTTTATTGAGAGTTGAACCCAGCACAGGAAGCTCTCAGGGCCTCAGGCCTGGCCTCCCTTAGCCCAGCACATCCCAGTCTCCCTGCAGCCAGGTGGTGTGACAAACTGGGACTGTTCTTACTGTGGTCTGTAAATACTGTGTTGGTGCCTCAGTGTCCCCATGGCAGTTCTTAAGTGTCTGGCAAAGCAAAGGGCCAGTTCACTGAAATGCCTGGCACTCTGTCTCCTAGCCACTGATGGCCTGGGCCCCTCCTCTGCAAAGGTGCCAGCTGAAAGTGTTGGAGACAAAGGGATCAGGTGACCTCCTGGCCCGGGGAAAGCAACTGAGAGAGGAGGAGGGGCTGGAGGGGGTTTGGCAGTCTGGAGCTGGCTGGGGGAGAAAAAGAAGGACAGACAGGGTTCTGCCCCCCCACCCCAAATGGGGCTGTGGTGCTCCTGGGGCCCCAAGATGGACCTAACTGGGGGGATCCTGTTGTCTGGGCCTGCAAGACTTGTCTTGGACTGTGTTCCTGGCGTCTAAATAAATCTTCTGCTTTAGTGGCTGGCTGAGAGTCCTGTTGAATCACAGAAAAAGGGGTGCAGGGCCCCGACTCCCCCACACTCCATGACAACTGGTGGCAGAAGTGGGATTTACTGCACCCCATGGACGGCGCTTCCTGCAGTAAGTGACTGGGGAGCAGTAAATCAATGGGGGACTGACAAGGACCAGGTGGGCTGAAGAGTCAGAGAGAGACGGGGTCAGGGGGTGATTAACCACTGGGAGTGTGTGACCAGAGAGAAGGACTTTGCAGTAACAGGGTCCCCCGGGGGGATTGCAGGAGCGGTCCCAGAGGCAGAGGAGTTTGCAGCTCGACCCTGGCAGAGACGGAGTGACTGGAAAAAGGGCTGGTGCACGAGGGGTCTCCCGGGAACCGGTGGAAGCTGAGAGCACAGGCCAGCGAGTGGCCAGCAGGAAGATGTGTGCTAAGCGCCTTAAGAAAGACCTGGTGGAGCTGTGCAGGCAGAGGGGGCTGTGCATTGGGAGGTCCACCAAAGAACAGCTAATTGCCCAGCTGGAGGAGAAGGATCGCTCGGGTGAACAGAGCTCGGTTCATGAGGGAAGCTGTCCAGCGGACGCAGCGTAGGCCCCAGGGCCTGACATGGCTGGGAGGGGCCAGATTGCTGCCGAGGACACCCCGAGACCCTGCCCACTTCTACCTAGGAAAGAGGTTGGGGGAAGCCCAGTGAATACCGAGGGCACCCTGACCCGGCGGCCAGCAGGGGATCGTCCCAGCGGAGGTCCCCGTCCCTGGAATGGATGTGGATGGAACATGACAGGGAGCTGAGACGAGAAGAGCTCGAGTTAAGGAGGCAAGAACTGAAGGAGTGGGAGAACCAGTGTAAACATGAGGAGAACCAGTGCCAGCATGAGCGGGAGGAGAAGGAGATCCAGCGTAAGCATGAGCTGGAGCTGGCCTGGCTGAGGAGCAGTGGGGACCCAGTTGCGGCGAGTGAGGGGGAACCCAAGCCTACAAAGAGCTTTGCTAAAAGCTTCGTGGCCTGGTGTAAGGAGGGGGAGGACATAGACACCTTCCTGACGGCCTTTGAGAATGCCTGCGAGCTGCACAGGGTTGACCCTGCATACAAGATCTCATTTCTCACCCGGTTACTGGACTCCACAGCCGTGGAGGTGTACAGCCGACTGAAAGGGGCGGAGGCAGGGTCCTACGAGCTGTTCAAACAGGCCCTGCTCCACAAGTTTGGGCTGACTCCTGAGATGTACCAGAAAAAGTTACGGAGTCAGCGTAAATCTCATGAGGTCACATACCTACAACCAGGCGCAGGGGTATGCCCACGAGTGGACAGCTGGGGCCCAAACTAAAGAGGACCTGCTTGACCTATTCATACTGGAGCACCTGTACAAGCAGTACCCGTTCGACC
Source organism: Gopherus evgoodei (assembly GCF_007399415.2). Classification (NCBI taxonomy): domain Eukaryota; kingdom Metazoa; phylum Chordata; order Testudines; family Testudinidae; genus Gopherus; species Gopherus evgoodei. The sequence goes on along the minus strand of NW_022059846.1, from coordinate 42,679 downwards.
TGAGGCTGTGGTTGATGCACCCGAAGCCAGAGAACCCGCAGCACGCAGGCCAGCCGACCGACCAATTTGTGGACAGACAAGCAGGGGATAAAAGGGAGAAGTCTCGAAGGAGCAGACCTGCCTCAATGCAGAGAGAGAGTCACCATGGGACCTGCCAGTGGGGTCTATGGAGAACTCCACCAAAGGGGAACATCCAGCATCAGGTCCATCCGTCCCACTCGAGGGGACCCACGAGACATGGGCTGCTATCACTATGGCCAACGAGGCCACATACGGGCCCAGTGCCCCAAGCTCAGGGACAGACCGAGCAGACTGTCGGAAGCCTGCATCCCGAGAAAGGGGAAAAAAACCATGGGCAGGAGTTGTAGGCCAAACTGGATGAGCAAGCAACTCAGAGAGGGGATTAGACAAAAGCAGAAAGCTTACAGGGAGTGGAAGAAAGGCAGGATCAGTAAGGAAAGCTACCTTGGTGAGGTCAGAACATGTAGGGATAAAGTGAGGAAGGCTAAAAGCCGCATTGAACTGGACCTTGCAAAGGGAATCAAAACCAATAGTAAAAGGTTCTACAGCCACATAAATAAGAAGAAAACAAAGAAAGAAGAAGTGGGGCCGCTATACACTGAGGATGGAATGGAGGTTAAGGATAACCTAGGCATGGCCCAACATCTAAACAAGTACTTTGCTTCAGTTTTTAATAAGACTAGTGAGGAACCTTGCGATGATGGAGGGATGATAAATGGGAATGTGGATATGGAAGTGGATATTACCGCAACTGAGGTAGAGGCCGTACTTGAACAGCTCGATGGGACGAAGTCAGAGGGCCCGGACAATCTCCATCCGAGGATATTAAAGGAACTGGCGCGTGATATTGCGAGCCCGTTAGCGAGAATTTTTAAGCAATCAATAAACTCGGGGGTTGTGCCGTGTGACTGGAGGATTGCTAATGTAGTTCCTATTTTTAAGAAAGGGAATAAAAGTGATCCGGGTAATTATAGGCCTGTTAGCTTGACGTCCGTAGTATGCAAGGTCTTGGAAAGAATTTTAAGGGAGAAAGTAGTCAAGGACATAGAGGTCAATGGTAATTGGGACGAATTGCAACACGGATTTAGTAAAGGTAGATCGTGTCAAACCAATCTGATCTCCTTCTTTGAGAAGGTGACGGATTACTTAGATAAAGGAAATGCGGTGGATATAATTTACCTAGATTTCAGTAAGGCGTTCGACACGTTTCCGCACGGGGAACTGTTAGTCAAATTGGAAAAGATGGGAATGAATATGAAAGTTGTAAGGTGGATAAGGAACTGATTAAAGGGGAGACTCCAGAGGGTCGTATTGAAAGGTGAATTGTCAGGCTGGAAGGAGGTCACTAGTGGAGTCCCTCAAGGATCGGTTTTGGGACCGATCTTATTTAACCTTTTTATTACTGACCTTGGCACAAAGAGCGGGAATGTGCTAATAAAGTTTGCGGATGACACGAAGCTGGGGGGTATTGCTAACACGGAGAAGGACAGGGATACTATTCAGGAAGATCTGAACCACCTTGTAAACTGGAGTAATAGAAATAGGATGAAATACAATAGTGAAAAGTGCAAGGTTATGCACTTAGGAATTAATAATAAGAATTTTGGATATACGTTGGGGACGCATCAGTTGGAAGCGACAGAGGAGGAGAAGGAACTTGGGGTACTGGTTGATAGCAGGATGACTATGAGTCGCCAATGTGATACGGCTGTTAAAAAAGCAAATGCGATTTTGGGATGCATCAGGCGGGGTATTTCCTGCAAGGATAAGGAGGTGTTAGTACCGTTATACAAGGCGTTGGTGAGACCACATCTGGAATATCGTGCGCAGTTCTGGTGTCCCATGTTTAAGAAGGATGAATTCAAACTGGAACAGGTTCAGAGACGGGCTATAAGGATGATCCGAGGAATGGAAAAACTGCCTTATGAAAGGAGACTCAAAGAGCTTGGCTTGTTTAGCCTGGCCAGAAGAAGGCTGCGGGGGGATATGCTTGCGCTATATAAATATATCAGGGGGGTTAACGTTAGGGAGGGAGAGGAATTATTTAAGTTTAGTACTAATGTAGGCACGAGGACGAATGGGTATAAACTGGATATTAGGAAGTTTAGACTTGAAATTAGACGAAGGTTTCTAACCATTAGGGGAGTGAAGTTCTGGAACAGCCTTCCGAGGGAAGTAGTGGGGGCAAAAGACTTTTCTGGCTTTAAGACAAAGCTTGATAAGTATATGGAGGGGATGTTATGATAGGATCGTTAATTTGGGCAATTGATCTTGGATTACCACCAGATAGGTCTGCTCAATGGTCTGCGGGGAGATGTTGGATGGAATGGGAACTGAGTTACTGCAGAGAATTCCTTCTTGGGTGCTGGCTGGTGACTCTTGCCCACATGCTCAGGGTTTAGCTGATCGCCATATTTGGGGTCGGGAAGGAATTTTCCTCCAGGGCGGATTGGCAGGGACCCTGGAGGTTTTTCGCCTTCCCCTGCAGCATGGGGCACGGGTCGCTTGCTGGTGATTTCTCTGCAGCTTGAGGTCTTCAAACCAATTTTGAGGATTTCAATAACTCGGTCCTGGGATAGGGGGTGTTATAAAATTGGATGGGTGGGGTTCTGTGGCCTGCCTTGTGCAGGAGGTCAGACTAGATGATCAGATTGGTCCCTTCTGACCTATGAGTCTATGAGTCTATGACCCAACCCACAGAGGGTTGACTTGGTAAACACCCAGTCGGATGAGGGGCAACATTCCCAGGAAAGGGGGGCTGGCAGCGTACCATCTGTGAAAGAGGGAGGAAGTCCCCAGGTAAGCTCTTCTTGGGGAGTTGGATGCTCCAGGCTCCGAGATTTTGGTTTACAGGGTGGGTGCAGGGCTGCCCCTCTGCAGAGAGTGCCTTGTTTCCCTGGAGGTAGATGGGAGGAAGGTCACTGGGACACGGGCGCAGAGGTGATGCTGGCCCGGCCGGAGGTGGTGGCCTCAGATCGGATGGTGTCCGACACCTACCTGACCCTGATGGGTTTTGGCAGGACCCCATTTGAGGTACCCGTGGCGAGAGTACACCTGAAGTGGGGGGCCAAGAAGGGCCACAAGGACGTTGGGATACGCCCACATTTGCCCACAGAGGTGTTAATGGGGGGGACCTGGAGGTCTGTCCAAGCAACGCCCGGGGTGCCCTGCTCGTGACCCATAGTCACAGTCGGCAGATTCAGAAAGATTGGAGAAAACCTGGTTGCATGTCTGGTCCCTCTTAGCCGCAAGAGCGAACAAAGAACAAAACAAACAGCACAACAAAGACTTCCCTCCACCGAGATTTGAAAGTATCTTCTCCCCAGATTGGTCCTCTGGTCAGGAGTCAGCCAGGTTCACTGAGCTTCTTAACCCCTTACAGGTAAAAGAGACATTAACCCTTAACCATCTGTTTATGACAGGAGGGAAGACAGCGCCCCGCCCCTGCAGGAACCGCCTCTCCCCAGGCCCCTCCCAGAGTTGGGAAGGGAAGCTAGCGCCCTGACCCCGCAGGAAAGGCCACTCCCCAGTCCCGTCACAGAGATGGGGAGCGAAGGTAGCGTCTCGCCCCCACTAGAACGACGGCTCCTCAGTCCCATTCCAGAGCTGGGGAGGGAAACCAGCACCCCGTTCCCGCAGGAATGCCAGCTCCTCATTCCCCTCGCACAGCTGGGGAGGAGAGGCAGCGCCCCGCCCCCGCTGGAACGGCGGCTCCCCAGTCCCCTGGCAGAGCTGGGGAGAGAACTCAGCAACCCGCCCCTACAGGACTGGCCGCTCCCCAGTCCCCTGGCACAAATGGGGAGGGAACCCAGCGCCCCATCCCCGCACGAACGGCCGCTCCCCAGTCCTATGGCAGAGCTGGGAGGGAACCCAGCGCCCTGCCCCCGCTGTAATGACGGCCACACAGTCCCCTCGCAGAAGTGGGGAGGGAACACAGTGCTGCAGGAATGGCCCCTCCCCACTCCCCTTGCAGAGCTGGGAGGGAACCCAGGGTCCCGCCCCTGCTGGAATGGCCTCTCCCCAGTTCCTTCGCAGAGCTGGGGAGGGAAAGCAACTCCCCGCCCCCGCTGGAATGGTGGCCCCACAGTCCCCTGGCAGAGGTGGGGAGAGAAGGCAGCGCCCCACCCCCGTTAGAACGGTGTGATGGAGTAGGGCTGTCTGTGTGGGGGATGGGAGAGCCGGGAATGTCTTTAGGTGAGGGAAAGGATCTATAAGCCTGTAACCTGAGCCAGGTAGGAGGGAGGGGTTAGCACCTTGGCCTGGGAAGCTGGACAAAGGAATCGGCCGGCTGGAGGAGGGGCAGTTCAGTTTCGGTTTTGGGCTGGGTGAGGGGAATTCAGGGGATCCTGTGCTGGACTCAAGCACCTTGAAATTCCAGAAGGACTCGATTGAGGGGTCCTGACTGTGCCTGCAAGCTCTGCTGTAACCTGCATTCCTGTTGTCCAATAAACCTTCTGTTTTACTGGCTGGCTGAGAGTCACTGTGGGTCCAGGAAGAGGGGTGCAGGGCCGGACTCCCCCACACTCCATGACAGGAACGTAGTGCCCCACCCCCGCAGGAACGGCCGCTCCCCATTGCCCTTGCAGAGCTGGGGAGTGAAGGTAGCGCCTCACCCCTGCAGGAACGGCCGCTCCCCAGTCCCCTCGCAGAGGTGGGGAAGGAAGGCAGCGCCCTGCCCCCGCAGGAACAGCCACTTCCCATTCACCTCGCAGACCTGGGGAGGGAAGGCAGCGCCCCACTCTCGCTGGAATGGCGGCCCCACCGACCCCTCGCAGAGCTGGGAAGGGAACCCAGGGCCATGCCCCCACCAGAACGGCCGCTCCCCAGTCCCCTAGCAGAGCTAGGGTGGGAAGGCAGCGCCCCGCCCCCACAGGAACAGCCGCTCCCCGGTCTCCTGGCTGAGCTGGGGAGGGAAACCACCGCTCCGCCCCCGCTGAAACGGCCACTCCTCAATCCCCTGGCAGAGCCGGGGAGAGAATCCAGTGCCTCGCCCCCACCGGAACAGCCGAGCCCCAGTCCCCTGGCAAAGATGGCGAGGAAACGCAGCGCCCCTCCCTTGCTGAAACGGCTGCTCCCCAGTTTCCTGGCAGAGCTGTGGAGGGAAGCCAGTGCCCTACCCCCACTGGAACGGCGGCTTCCCAGTCCATTAACAGAGCTGGGGAGGGGACCCAGCACCCCGCACCCACTTGAACGGCCGCTGCCCATTTCCCTCGCAGAGCCAGGAAGGGAAACCAGCACCCCTTCCCCGCAGGATAGGCTGCTCCCCAGTCCCCTCGTAGAGATGGGGAAGGAACCCAGCGCCCAGCCTCCGCAGGAGAGTCCGCTCCCCAGTTCCCTCTCAGAGCTTGGGAGCGTTGGTGTCACTAGGCATAACCCTAGGTAACTCGGGTGGGTGGAAGGCCTCGAGTGTCGATGAAGCCCTCCTGTTCTAGGCCAAAGCAAACCAAAGCCCCTCCATGTTGAACTCCACTCGACCTAGAAAGCTATCACTTGCAGTACAGGTCAAACCAGTCTACAGCAGTAGTGTTAAGGCCTCCCTGTTGAAGGACAAAATTACTGGCAGAAGGAAAACTTACTAACGAGCTGCCACGGCCAAGATTACTTAATGCACCTGCTCTTACGTAATCGCTACAGGGAAAGGAGGGGAGGAAAGGAAAAAGAATTTACAAAGGGAACAGCCGTTTGTGTGTGTGTGCAGGATTTGAGATTGTATTCTCCCTTGCACCTTATTTGAGTTCAAATAAACTTGTGTTTTGCTTCTCCACCCTGGTGTGTTTATTTGAGCCGAGCACACAGGGCCACGAACTGCTGTTGCTTGGCCTCGGGCACTATCTGTGCCGGCAACAGTTCTTGGCGTCCCTGGGTGGGCTCGAGGCTAAAATTAGCCTTGCCCGGATCCCTCCTGGTGCTCAACGGATTGCAGCGACGACCGACGCCCAGTGCACACCGGTGACTTCACTGGGGGCCTCGGCGGAGACACAGTTTGACCGACCCCGGAGGGCACAAAGGTGCAACACGCTCGAGTAGTGGAGAAGCAGTTGTGGGCGATGGTGGGGAACCGATCCCTTGGATAAGGTAAGAACAGTCCAGTGGTCTGGACTTTGGCTGTGGGCAACGGTGAGGAACTGGTCCCTTGGATAAGGTAGGAACAGTCCAGTAGTGTGGACTTTTGCCCGAGGCTGGGGACGCCAGTCATTGTAATTAAAGGCTGGGGATGCCCAGTCATTGTAATTCCCATTAGACAATAGAGCGTCATATAATGGGTCAAGGGCATGGTATGGGGCACCAGGTACAGTGTACACCCTTAGAATGCATTCTAGTGAATTGGAAGGTGTTTGGTTCGGATACGATGATTAAGCATAAATTGAAAAAAAGGCAAAGCAAGATCAGATGCAGAATGGTACTGGGGGCCAGTGTGAGTGACTGTTACCGGAAGATGCCCCTGTGAAGCAAAAGCTCGTGACCAGGACTACTCTAACATAAGCCCGGTAACTAGTGGATCTTTAGGAGGTCCGACCCATGGTGGGCTGACTTGGCCTGGCATTGTCCGGTGAGGAAGCTACCTGGGTCTAGGAGTGTGTGCACCCATCTTCCCTTCCCCTTTCCTTTCCATGTGGGCTACTGACAGTCTGATCATCTCACTGGATGCAATCAGAGTAAGCGGCACCGTCTCCCAGAGACTAGCCGACGCTCTTTGCTGAAGGGAGGTGTAGGAGGGTCGTGGCCATCCTCATTAAGCCTCTCCTGTGTGAGTACCTTGTAAGGAAAAATCCTTAGTTTATGAGCCACTAGAGTGGACAGGGCACCCTCCCTGTGTGTGTAAGTGGAAAATGGGGGGGGGGAAGTCTAAACATTCCACCTCACCCCCTAAGGGTACCCCATGCATATTACATGTACGTACATTATGGTTCAACAACCTGCAGGTATTTAGAGAATTGGAATATTTACATGCATGAAAATCCATCTAAACAATGCCCACTAGAAGGTACTTCAATCTAGATAAGATCTTACATCTAAGAGGAGCATTTAATCACCAAAAAGCCCTGATACAGCGTGAGCAAATTTGTCTGTTGAGGAAAGGAACGGGTTAATTTGAAATTCAGCTTGGCCCAGGAATAAAAAGAAAGTTGCTCTGCGTTCAGGGTCAAGAATCAACACAGACTATGCTAAGTACAAAGTAAAATTGCTTTCAGCCCCAGCTGGCTGTGGAAAAAGGAAAATTGACAGAGGCGAACCAAAGGCAGTACAAGTTACAGAACTGAGATTATATTTGCAAAGCTTAACTGTCCAGTAAGATCCAACAGTGTGCCTTTGTGACCTCAGAGCCAGTGTGGCTTGGTGACACCAAAGAAGCCAGAGGCAGCTGACCTGGACTGGAATCCCTGAAAGAGACACTGCAGGAGATTCCAGGGTGTAAAAGAACAGCCTTCCCAAGAGCGGAAGCATGTTGGAAATTCTGGAAAAGCTGTATACAGGATAATCTCCCGTCCACCTTTCCCCCTTCTCTGAACATTATACACAGAAGTGGCCAGTCTGGACGTACGTGTGTGAGTATGAAAGGGACTTGGGGCATTAATGTTTTTCCTGACTAGTGAAGCTTTAAAATTCAGTTATATGGTGTGTTTTCTTTATCTTCCCCCAACGATCCTGTAGTGTCAGCCTGATCACCTGACAAGAGGGATAGATTGGTAACAGAAATTTGTTACAGTTCGGTGAGCAATTTAAAAGGGGGTAGCCCTGCATAATTTACACCATCTATTTGCTTTGCTTGGTACTGCTGGTGTTATGTGTTGAGAACTGCATGATTAAAAGTGTGCCCTAATAGGATAAGGAAACGCTATCTGGTTCCGGTTCTGTTCTGTTTCACCGGTTACTGTTGTTTTTCTGCTCTGTTCATTTGGTCGTTAGGACTGTGGGCGGAACTGAACCTCTCGTTCGTAATTCCTCGGAGTGGAAGCCATGCGTGCAAGGAAGCTCTGAGGTCGAATTGAGATCCTTCTGTCCCGTTCCCTGTAGCGGTCAGCGTATAGAAGTGGGAAAACCTGGCTTAGACTGCAATTTCCTCTGCTCTCTGTGTAATTCTCTTTTCTGTTTAAGTGTCAGCAGACAGATGGATGGGTCTTTGGGTAAACCCTCTAAAGGGGGTTGGATTATATGTTAAGTAAATGACCTTTGCCCAATGGGCCATGTGTTTTTGTCCAGGTGGCAAGCCTCACGAGGAAGGACTCGGGTAGTCTTGTGAGTAAGAATGTTTAAGGGAAGAGACCAGGAGAGGTGGGGGCTAGTTGAGAAGCCCACTCTCCTAGCTAAACTGGTAGTGGAACAAGTTGGTGCCCATGGAAGGGACGGTTCAGCAAGAAAAGCAGGATCGGGCCCAGGTGGGCAGGAAACAGACAGAGAGATTGGAAAACAGGTTGGAAAATTTTGAGGATGTATTGGAAGGAAGGAGTCAGTAAGTGTAAGCATGGGGATTTCAAATACCCAGGACTTACTTGGAATGGTGATTTAAGTTGATAAAAGTAGCTGTTGGGAGACAAGCAAGTGATTTAAGGGAGAGTGAGCAGTTAACTCTGTAGTTGCTGGAGAAAACAGCAGTTGAACTTTGTAAAATGCTAAAGAAGAAAGTTCTTGGTGTCTGTGAAATATTTGTAAATAAATTCAGGCAAGGAAATTATTGGATTGCAATCATTTGATTTGGCTATGAACAATTTAGTTAAATTAGCTTAAGAATGTATACAGTGTTATGTAATTGAAAACCTGGCCTGCCTATGGAACAAATACAAGATAATATGGGGTAATTCCTCTGTTTTGCCTGAAGTCAACAAGGGTGTTTGTATATTTTAAGCGATGATTGTCTGCCCAGAAGGGATAGACCTCTGTTTTTTTTCTTTCAGATAATCAGAGAAAACTGATGCCAGCTGAACAGCATTCAACGTACCATGCATTTACTGGCACAATAGAAATTATGTTTTGTGTTCTATGTTCTGTCCTGTGGTGTTTGTCTTGTGGCTGGAATTGTTGTGTTTAAGATTTTCGTAGAATAGTCTAGTTTAAAATCAAACAGAAAGGTTAAATTAAAATGTAGATACTTGTTTAATTCAACTTGAAATACAAGGTGTTTGGATAAATCTGGAAAATATGATATACTAAAGTCTAATACATTTCCTTAAGAAAAAAAAAAGAAACTTCATTGGCCAAAAAAGTTGTATTAAGTAAACTCATCAAAGTGGGTATGCTTGTTCGAGCTTGTTGCTCTGCACTGCACTGCACTGAAATTGCCAAAGTCCAGGAATTCCTGACTAGAAAGGACATTAAGAACTGACCCTGGTGAAGAAACAAAGAATTATACACTGGCAGGAGGACATTTGTGGGACCCATGCTTGGGAATGTGGTATTGATTGGAGTTTGGGGTTTATTCTACAGGCTGCGCCCTGTGTCCTGGAGAGTGACTGATAATGTAACCCCCTCCTATACTCTTAATGTTAATGCCTTTTGAAAGTACCTGAGAATGATTAAATAACAGATATAATATAGTACTACACCAAGGAAAAATGGTATTGAATATCACTGAGGCTGGGAAGGCATTGCAGTGGGATCTAGTATGTGTAGGAATTCAGGATTTCCTGAATGACCAGCTGATGGCCATTCGGAGTGATCTTGAGTACCAGACTTGGCCCACTGCCCTTACAGATGCGCCAGAAATACCATCTGATCTGTGATCATGGAAACATACTTGGACACTTCCTGGGTGGAAGTGTGGCTTCACAGGGCAGGGTGTGCACCTTTATAGGGGATGAATGCTGTACTTATGTCCCAGAAAACGCACAGAATATTAACAAGCACATCCTGTTAGCCGAACAGGCTTTTGAATAGTGGAAGACCCAGGAAAGGGAACCCACTATTTATGATTCCCTCTGGAGCTGGTTACCCAATCTGGGGGAAGTAGGGGGAGGCATTGTTCGCCTCCTGCTCATTGGTGTGGTGTTGTGTATCGTTATTCTCCTCTTGCTTGCTTGCTGTAAAGCACTTCAGCTCCCTAGAGCTTAATCGCTTTTTGTCCTCAAAGTATGAGAAAACTCAGTCAAAAGGTTTGTTGAGTGTTCTCAAAGGAGGGAGTTGTTGGTGTCACTAGGCATAACGCTAGGTAACTTGGGTGGGTGGAAGGCCACGAGTGTCGATGAAGCCCTCCTGTTCTAGGCCAAAGAGAACCAAAGCCCCTCCATGTTGAACTCCACTCGACTTAGAAAGCTATCAGTTGCAGCACAGGTCAAACCAGGTCTAAAGCAATAGTGATAAGGCCTCCCTGTTGAAGGACAAGATAACTGGCAGAAGGAAACCTTACTAACGAGCTGCCGCGACCAAGATTACTTAATGCACCTGTGCTTACGTAATTGCTACAGGGAAAGGGGGTGGGGGGGAGGAAAAAAAAAAGAATTTAAAAAGGGAAAAGCCGCTTGTGTGTGTGTGCAGGATTTGAGATTGTATTCTCCCTTGCACCTTATTTGAGCTCAAATAAACTTGTGTTTTGCTTCTCCACCCTGGTGTGTTTATTCGAGCCGAGCACACCGGGCCACAAACCGCTGTTGCTTGGCCTTGGGCACTATCTGTGCCGGCAACAGGAGGGAAGGCAGCGCCCCACACTCACTGGAACGGGCGCTTCCCAGTCCCCTCGCAGAGCTGGAGATGGGACGCAGTGCCCCACCCTCGCAGCAATTGCCGCTGCCCAGTCCTCTCGCACAGCCGGTGAGAGAAGCCAGCGCCCCTCCCCTGCTCGAACTGCCAGTCCACAGGCCCCTCCCAGACCTGGTGAGAGAAGCCAGCATCCCGCCACCACTCGAACCGCCACTGCCCAGGCCCCTTCCAGAGCTGAGGAGGGGAGCCGGCGCCCTGCCCCCTCTGGAACCGCCGCTCCCCACCCAGAGCTGGAGAGAGGAGGTGGGGAACAAGTAAGTGGGAAACAAGACCTGGGAGATGGGTCGGAAACAGGAGGGAGCATAGGCTATAATGGCAGAGAGAAAGGAGGGTCAGGGCAAAGCTTGGAGGCAAGATCAAACCAGTATCTTAGATGTCTATATACTAATGCAAGAAGTATGGGTAATAAGCAAGAAGAACTGGAAGTGCTAATAAATAAATAAAACTATGACATTGTTGGAATTACTGAAAATTGGTGGGATAATACGCATGACTGGAATGTTGGTGTGGATGGGTATAGTTTGCTCAGGAAGGATAGACAGGGGAAAAAGGGAGGAGGTGTTGCCTTATGTATTAAAAATGTACACACTTGGACTGAGATGGAGATGGACATAGGAGATGGAAGTGTTGAGAGTCTCTGGGTTAGGCTAAAAGGGGTAAAAAACACGGCTGATGTCGTGCTGGGAGTCTACTACAGGCCACCTAATCAGGTGGAAGAGGTGGATGAGGCTTTTTTCAAACAACTAACAAAATCATCCAAAGCCCAAGATTTGGTGGTGATGGGGGACTTCAACTATCCAGATATATGTTGGGAAAATAACACCGTGGGGCACAGACTATCCAATAAGTTCCTGGACTGCATTGCAGACAACTTTTTATTTCAGAAAGTTGAAAAAGCTACTGGGGGGAAGCTGTTCTAGACTTGATTTTAACAAATAGGGAGGAACTCGTTGAGAATTTGAAAGTAGAAGGAAGCTTGGGTGAAAGTGATCACGAAATCATAGAGTTTGCAATTCTAAGGAAGGGTAGAAGGGAGTACAGCAAAATAGAGACAATGGATTTCAGGAAGGCGGATTTTGGTAAGCTCAGAGAGCTGATAGGTAAGGTCCCATGGGAATCAAGACTGAGGGGAAAAACAACTGAGGAGAGTTGGCAGTTTTTCAAAGGGATGCTATTAAGGGCCCAAAAGCAAGCTATTCCGATGGTTAGGAAAGATAGAAAATGTGGCAAAAGACCACCTTGGCTTAACCACGAGATCTTGCGTGACCTATAAAATAAAAAGGCGTCATATAAAAAATGGAACCTAGGTCAGATTACAAAGGACGAATATAGGCAAATAACACAGGAATGCAGAGGCAAGATTAGAAAGGCAAAGGCACAAAATGAGCTCAAACTAGCTATGGGAATAAAGGGAAACAAGAAGACTTTTTATTAATACATTAGAAGCAAAGGAAGACCAAGGACAGGGTAGGCCCACTGCTCAGTGAGGAGGGGGAAACAGTAACGGGAGACTTGGAAATGGCAGAGATGCTTAATGACTTCTTTGTTTCGGTCTTCACTGAGAAGTCTGAAGGAATGTCCAATATAATGAATGCTTACGGGAAGAGGGTAGGTTTAGAAGATAAAATAAAAAAGATCAAGTAAAAAATCACTTAGAAAAGTTAGATGCCTGCAAGTCACCAGGGCCTGATGAAATGCATCCTAGAATACTCAAGGAGTTAATAGAGGAGGTATCTGAGCCTCTAGCTATTATCTTTGGGAAATCATGGGAGACGGGGGAGATTCCAGAAGACTGGAAAAGGGCAAATATAGTGCCCATTTATAAAAAGGGAAATAAAACAACCCAGGAAACTACAGACCAGTTAGTTTAACTTCTGTGCCAGGGAAGATAATGGAGCAAGTAATTAAAGAAATCATCTGCAAACACTTGGAAGGTGGTAAGGTGATAGGGAATAGCCAGCATGGATTTGTAAATAACAAATCGTGTCAAACTAATCTGATAACATTCTTTGATAGGATAACGAGCCTTGTGGATAAGGGAGAAGCGGTGGATGTGATATACCTAGACTTTAGTAAGGCATTTGATACGGTCTCGCATGATATTCTTATAGATAAACTAGGAAAGTACAGTTTAGATGGGGCTACTATAAGGTGGGTGCATAACTGGCTGGATAACCGTACTCAGAGAGTAGTTATTAATGGCTACCAGTCCTGCTGGAAAGGTATAACAAGTGGGGTTCCGCAGGGGTCTGTTTTGGGACCGGTTCTGTTCAATTTCTTCATCGATTTAGATGTTGGCATAGAAAGTACGCTTATTAAGTTTGCGGACGATACCAAACTGGGAGGGATTGCAACTGCTTTAGAGGACAGGGTCAAAATTCAAAATGATCTGAACAAATTGGAGAAATGGTCTGAAGTAAACAGGATGAAGTTCAATAAAAATAAATGCAAAGTGCTCCACTTAGGAAGGAACAATCAGTTTCACACATACAGAATGGGAAGAGACTGTCTAGGAAGGAGTATGGCAGAAAGAGATCTAGGGGTCATAGTGGACCACAAGCTTAATATGAGTCAACAGTGTGATACTGTTGCAAAAAAAGCAAATGTGATTCTGGGATGCATTAGCAGGTGTGTTGTAAACAAGACACGAGAAGTCATTCTTCCGCTTTACTCTGCGCTGGTTAGGCCTCAACTGGACTATTGTGTCCAGTTCTGGGCACCGCATTTCAAGAAATATGTGGAGAAATTGGAGAGGGTCCAGAGAAGAGCAACAAGAATGATTAAAGGTCTTGAGAACATGACCTATGAAGGAAGGCTGAAGGAATTGGGTTTGTTTAGTTTGTAAAAGAGAAGACTGAGAGGGGACATGATAGCAGTTTTCAGGTATCTAAAAGGGTGTCATCAGGAGGAGGGAGAAAACTTGTTCACCTTAGCCTCCAGTGATAGAACAAGAAGCAATGGGCTTCAACTTCAGCAAGGGAGATTCAGGCTGGACATTAGGAAAAAGTTCCTAACTGTCAGGGTAGTTAAACACTGGAATAGATTGCCTAGGGAAGTTGTGGAATCTCCATCTCTGGAGATATTTAAGAGTAGGTTAGATAAATGTCTATTAGGGATGGTCTAGACAGTATTTGGTCCTGCCATGAGGGCAGGGGACTGGACTCGATGACCTCTCGAGGTCCCTTCCAGTCCTAGAGTCTCTGAGTCTATGAGAGAAGCCAGCGCCCCTGCTGGAGCCACCACATCCCAGGCTCCTCCCAGAGTTGGGGAGGTAAGCCTGCGCCCCTCCCCAGGCCCCCCTCAGAACTGAGAAGGGAGAAGCAGCCTTGGCCCAGCTGGAGGAAGAAGCTGCTGAAAGAAATGAGGAGGCTGATGAGAGAGAAGAAAAAGCTCGTAAGGGGCGTCTGGAATTACTGGCAGCCGAGGAGAAAGCTCGACAGAGGCAACAGGAGCTGGAACAGGAGACTCACAAGATGCAACAAGAAACTGCCAGACTTCAGCTCCAAGTCAAAGAAGCAAGGAAAGAACAGCAGAAACTGTATCCTCTTGAAAATCCAGCTTATAACTATGTTGATATGTGGTATTACTCTGGGCAGTTTTCTGTGTTTAACCAGTTTTGCTATGGCCGGGGAGAGAGGGAGTCTAACCTGGGGGGTAATAGCTGTTTGTCTGTTCAAGAAAGCAGTGTGTCTGTGAATGGAGTTTCTGAATGTCTGTCTAATGTCTCAGAAGTGAATCTGGAGTTAGATCAAGAGCAAAAAGATCTCATTGGAGAGGGAGACGTTTCTCAGGAGCAGATTCAAGTAAATGGTCAGGTGGAAGCCCTAACTGAGGAAGGAAAGGGTAGATGTGTAATGGGTAATGGATTGGTGGCTAGTGCAGCTTGTAAAAGTGAACCTGAAATGGGTAACTGTGATTTGCTGGAAGTAGCTCAGTGTAGTGAAAAAAGCAGCAGCTTATCTGTTGGAAGTAGCAATGTGCCTGGTAGAGAAGGTTTGGAGGAGCCTAGGCAGCCTTGTGAGCTGATGGCTTTATCTGGTCAGCAGTTTGGGAAGGCAGAAATAGTGGAAAATGAGTGTCCCTGTCCCTTACCTGTTTCCTGTGTGGAAAAATGTGACAGTGAAGGTAATGTGCCTGTGTCTGTCAGGGGTATTGGCTTGCCTATGGAGGAAGCTACCCCGGTCTCCAAGCAGTTGTCTGTGAACAGCCTTGTGTGCTGGGACAAGGGAAAGGAAATCCCAAGCTGTGTGTCTGGTGAAGGAGAACGTGTCTCTGGCTCTTCTGTGTCTCTGCAGCAGACGGTAGGTGCCTTTCAGCCTGTGATAGTTGAGGGTAATTCAGTTGTCTCTGAGTTGGTTGTAAATACAGCTAAAGCCCAGGAAGGGAATGGTCCTAAGTTTGTGTCTGCTGGGGAGAATGGCACTGTAACTAGGTTGCATCCATTTAGTGTCTTAGCAAAATCCCAGAGATCAGACAATTCTGGTGCTTGTAGTTTGCCAGTTGTTAATGTGTGGTTGGAAAAGGGTGTAGCAACTCTGTCTAATCAGGGTGATACCCTAGCCAGGGCACAAGGAGAGCAAAAAGGTGATTTAATTGTGTTACCTACTGACAGTTTGACAACTTGTAGCAAGAAGGAAAAGATTCCTGAGCTTGTTCATGGCCAAGGGAAGGAGAATGCTTCTAACCTGTTATCTAGAAAATCTATAAGTTTGCCTGAAAAGCAATTGTGTAGGAATCTGCCTGATGGGCCAGAGGTGATGCTGGATGTAAGTGATACCCAGAAAGAGTCTGTGGGGGCTCAAGAAAGTGTTCCTTTAGAGCAAACCCTAGGTGAAGCAGAGAAGGGCAGAGTTTCTGTGAGAGGTAAATTGCTGCTTAGAGAAGTTGCTAAGGAAAGAAATCCTAATGATAACCTGTGCAAGCAGTTTGGTACAATTAAAGGGTGTGGAAGTGATTTAATCAAGGAAGTTTCAGTTCCTAATAACCAGAAATTTTCTATTGTAAATGGATCCACTGACTTTCCTTTTGAAAAATCCAGTGTGAATAGCTTTGAGACTGTCTCACATGGAGTAAAAGTTGTTAAGGAATTTAAACAGCCCTATGACCAAGTGCCTGGCTTTGGCCACCTTGTGGGAAGACAATGGTGTTGGGATAGGACTGTCTCAATGCTAATTTTGTAAGTGAGCAGTCTGTGCTTCAGGGTCTGAGGAGAGATTTGGTTACTGGTGTTTCAGAGCAGAACAGTTTTATGGCCAAATGCTTGAGGATGCAGGGGAGAGCAAGCAGACTCTCACCCTCTGACTATTTGAATTTGTGTGATATCTCTGTAAAACAGAGTCCAGC
Organism: Gopherus evgoodei; assembly: GCF_007399415.2. Classification (NCBI taxonomy): domain Eukaryota; kingdom Metazoa; phylum Chordata; order Testudines; family Testudinidae; genus Gopherus; species Gopherus evgoodei. The sequence goes on along the minus strand of NW_022059846.1, from coordinate 26,623 downwards.
CTTGGAATGGGTAGCAGCTGAAAATCTAAAAGCTAGTGTCTGTGTTGATGCAAGTTCCCTGACTGGCAGGGAGAAGAAAGACTTGCTAAAAGCTGTTAGCACAGAGAGCCCACCCCATAAGCCAGTGAATTCTATTAAGCAAGAGAAATCAGGGTGTGATCCTACAGAAGGAGGAGGAAAGAGAAAACTGAATTTTGCAAAGGGAAGCTGCAGGTTAACCCTAAAATGTCAAAACCCCAATGGTATTGATCCAAAGGTATGGCATGAGAAACATAATTATAGATGGACACTTGCAATGGATTTGTTGTTATTGCTAATGGTAATTTTTGTAACTAATTTATTGCTAATACTAACAACTGTAAAAATGTACAATGTGCCTAATCTTTTGCAAAAATCCCTTGAACATGTTAAGAGAAATATATGAGAACACACTTTATGTTAAAAGGCCTTGTTATACTGATGTTTCACTGCTAGTGCCTGTAAACAGTCTTGGAATTTTTCACAGAAGAAAAGACATTCCAGACCTGATGTGCTGTATGAAAAGGGAGACTGAGGCACACTACCATATTGCTTTCATGGCTAAATGCCAAGATTCCTACACTGTGAACTACATTAATATCTATGTTGATTTAATGTTAATTGGGTTCCAAACATTTGCCTGAGCTTGTATAGATAAAATAGCTAGTTTCTTTAGCTCTTGGCAAGATCATATGAAACATACAGGAATCCTGCTGCGAGAGCAGATTCAGTCCACTATTGTTCTAATCAAGTTTGGCCTTAAGTTTGTAAAGAGAGTCAATCATGTTATTAAACATGAGTTTGGTAAAACATTTCTGTTCTACACTAATAGGGCTTCTAACCCAGTACAAGCTGTAATAAGACAAAACCCAGGATGGGGAGCTTTTGGGATGCAGTCAGTGATGTTGGTGTCATCCCTTCCTGCATCAATTTTGCTTTGGGGGTGTGATGTTATGAGTATAATATAATATCTCACTGAAAGGTGACAGGGCCAGAAAGAGTTAATTAACTCACCTCACGGACTGACTGGAGCCATGGGTGAACTTTAAGGACTGGTTAGCAAGATATGTAAATGAACAGAGCTTTGAAATGCAAGTCTGCATTGTCAGAGGTAGAAGGGGAGGTGTTTGCTCAAGTCTTGTGATGTAAGCAAACAAGTCTTGTCTATTGCTCTAGTTTTAATTCAAAGATCAAAAAAGGAATATTAGCATTTAAGATGATACTTGAGTGAAATAGTGTTATTGTCTATGTGTCTCTCTGGAGGTTGTGGTAACCTGTATCTGAACTGTTTAATGGATAAATTACTCTGTGCTAATTGCCAGGATGTTTGGGAGAAGGAGTTAAGCCTATTGTTTTCTCAGGCCGAAAGGCTGCTAGAAATGTATAAGAAGCCTGGGACACAGTCCTTCTTCATCTCAAATCTGCTTTGGTTTTCAAGAGTGGGAACCTTAAGCCACAAGGATTGAGATCCCCAGTCATTGACTGGAGCCACCCTGAATATGGACCTTGGACTATAACCTATGGACTATTTCTAAAAGGACTTTTGGCTACTACAAGCTCACCTCTACTATGTATCTGAACCTCAGAAATTGAATTCAAGTCTGTATGTGTATTAATCTTTTAACCAACACTCTCTCTCTTTTCTTTTCTAATAAATTTTAGCTTAGTTAAAAAGGATTGGCTATCGTGTGTATTGTGGGTAAGATCTAAGTTATAATTGAACCTGGGTATGTGGCTGATCCTTTGGGACTGGAAGAACCTTTTCTTTTATATGATGAAGTAAGATTTTCAGGAATCATCATCACATCTGACAGATGTGTCTGGACGGAGGCCTGAGGCTGGGCACTTAGGGAACTGCGTGGTTTGAACTTCTAAGTAACCAGTGAGGTACTATAGAAGCTGTTTTGTGCTGGCTTGGTAAATCTAAGTATTGGAATAACGACCAGCGTTTGGGGTTTGTCTGCCCCATTTTGTTTGCAGTTCACCCTGATTGAGTGACCTCAGCTGGCTCCCACGAGCAGCACCCTCACACTGGTGTAGTCTTGCTAGGATCCATAGAACCAGGTCAATTAAGCTTTGGGTCAGAACCCCACGCTATCCAAATTGGAATTTTGGAATTGAGAGTTTGTTTGGTTAAAGAGCAGTTGCAATGGGTGAGCAAAGAGCATATGAGGGTCTTGACAAAAGAGCCCTGGAAGATTTGTGTTCAGAAAAAGGGACAAGCTTTAGAAAAAAAGCTACAGATCAAGAATTGGGAGAGCTGTTAATGGCCAGTGATCAGGAGGCAGGAGCACAGCCCTTACCTGATACTACAGAAACTGCAGAAGCAATTTGAATAAAAAAGGCAGCAAATAAACTGCAACTGGAGCATGAACAGAAACTAGCAGATCTTCGATTGCTGGAAAGGCAAAAAATAGCTGAGTTAGAAAGAGAAGCTGCTGAGAGAAAGAAGGACGCTGATGAGAGAGAAGAAAAAGCTCGTAAGGGGCGTCTGGAATTACTGGCTGCGGAGGAGAGAGCTCGAGAGATGGAACAGGAAACAGCCAAACTTCAGCTCCAGGTAATAGAGGAGCGGAGAAAGTCATCGCCAGCTGGTACTCCACTTACCCACCGCCATGAGAAGAACTGGGAAAGAATGTGTCCCATCTACAATGATACTGAAGATACAGAGGAGTTTTTGTGTACCTTTGAACGCCTCTGCCATCTGTACCAGATCCCCGATGATCAGCGAATGCCTGTCCTGCTGACCAGACTGACTGGAAAAGCCAGGGAGGTATTTAATGAATTGGGGGAACAAGAAGCCTTGGATTATGGCCGGTATAAAGATTCTATGTTAAGGCGGTTCAAGGTTACTCCTGATTCTTACAGAGTTAAGTTTAGAAAGTTTAAGATGTCTAATGATTGTACTTTTGTAGAATATGCTCATAAGCTGATGGGTTTTGTTAAAAAGTGGGTGATGGGAGCAAAGGTACATGGGAGTTTCGAAAAGCTGCTGGATTTAATAACTTTGGAACGGTTCTTAAACATTGTGCCTGACCATGTGAGAGCAGCTGTGTGGTGATAGGGACCCTGAGTCAGTCCTATGGGCTGCAGAGTTTGCAGCTGCCCATACCCAAAACAGGGCTCAAGAAGGATATAAACCCCAGGGGAAAACTAGTCACCATTCTCCCCAGTTCAAGAGGAGGGAAGGACTTAAAGGTAAACCTGGCTCGAACTTTTATAAGGTGGCTCATGGGGGTCCACTGGATAGGAACTCTCACTCCGAAAATAAACCAGTTAAATGCTATCACTGTGGTATGCTTGGCCACATAAGCCCAGATTGCCCGACCCTAAAGGGCAGCCCAAAAACAGCAACCCCAAGAGCCACAGTAAATGCCAACTCCATTACCCTGAGCACCCAGGCTGAACCGAACCACAACAGCGCCACCTTAAGTCCAGGTGCAAGCAGAGCAGTGGCTAATGCCAACCCCCTCGTCTCCGATGCTCTGGGAGGAGGTGATGAGCTCACCGGTTATGTCAGAACTGAGGCTTGCAAGGAAGTGAGAGGTTTATTAAGGAGGCCTGAGGCTGGGCACTTTAAGGAAACTTCATGGTTTGAACTTCTAAGTAACCAGTGAGGTACTACAGAAGCTGTTTTGTGCTGGCTTGGTAAATCTAAGTATTGCAATAACTACCAGTGTTTGGGATTTGTCTGCCCTGTTTTCTTTGCAGTTCACCCTGATTGTGTGACGTTAGCTGGCTCCCACAGGCAGCACTGTCACAGCTGGGAAGGAAGGCAGCTCCCCGCCCCCACTGGAACAGCCGCTCCCCAGTCCCATCGCAGAGCTGGGGAGGGAAGGCAGCACTCCACCCCTGCAGAAACGGCCGATCCCCATTGCCCTCGCAGAGCTGGGGAGGGAACCCAGTGCCCCGCTCCCAGAGGAACGGCCGCTCCTCAGTCCCCTGGCAGAGCTAGGAAGGGAAGGCAGCGCCCCGCCCCAGCTGGAACAGCCGCTCCCCAGTCCCCTAGCAGAGCTGGGTAGGGAAGGCAGCACTCCGCCCCTGCAGGAACGGCCGATCCCCATTGCCCTCGCAGAGCTGGGGAGGGAACCCAGCGCCCCTCCCCCGCAGGAACAGCAGCTCCTGAGTCCCCTTGCAGAACTGGGGAGGGAACCCAGCGCCCCGTCCCTGCAGGAACGACCACTCCCCAGTACCCTTGGAGAGCTGGGGAGGGAACCCAGCGCCCCTCCCCCAAAGGAATGGCTGCTCCCCAGTCCCCTGGCAGAGCTGGGGAAGTAAGGCAGCGCCCTGCCCCCGCGGGAATGGCTGCCCCACAGTCCCCTCGCAAAGTTGGAGAGGGAAGGAAGCGCCCCGCCCCCGCTTGAACAGCGGCTCCCCATTCCCCTGGCAGAGCTAGGAAGGAAACCCAGTGCCCCGCCCCTGCAGGAACGGCTGCTCCCCAGTGTCCTGGCAGAGCTGGGGAGGGAACACTGCTGCCCGCCCCTGAAGGATTGGCCTCTCCCCAGTCCCCTCGCAGAGCTGGGGAGGGAAAGCAACTCCCCGCCCCCGCTGGAATGGTGGCCCCACAGTCCCCTGGCAGAGGTGGGGAGAGAAGGCAGCGCCCTGCCCCCGTTAGAACGGTGTGATGGAGTAGGGCTGTCTGTGTGGGGGATGGGAGAGCCGGGAATGTCTTTAGGTGAGGGAAAGGATCTATAAGCCTGTAACCTGAGCCAGGTAGGAGGGAGGGGTTAGCACCTTGGCCTGGGAAGCTGGAAAAAAGGAATCAGCCGGCTGGAGGAGGGGCAGTTCAGTTTCGGTTTTGGGTTGGGTGAGGGGAATTCAGGGGATCCTATGCTGGACCCAAGCACCATGAAACTCCAGAATGACTCGAATGTGGCGTCCTGACTGTGCTAAAAGCTCTGCTGTAACCTGCATTCCTGTTATCCAATAAACCTTCTGTTTTACTGGCTGGCTGAGAGTCACTGCGGGTCCCAGGAAGAGGGGTGCCGGAACGGACTTCCCCTAACTCCATGACAACTGGTGGCAGCGGCAGGAGATACTGCACCCTGTGGACGGCACTTCCTGCGGTAAGTGACTGGGGAGCAGTATAATGAAGGGATGATTTTAGGGGTGATTAACCCCTGGGAGTGTGTGCCCAGTGAGAAGGACTTTGCAGTAACAGGGTCCCCCGGGGGATTGCAGCGAGCGGTCCCAGGGGCGGAGGAGTCTGCAGCTCGACCCTGGCAGAGAGGTGGTGACCTCAAGAAGGGCTGCTGCACTGGGGGTCTCCCTGGAAACCGTGGGGAGTGGCGAGCACCCCGGCCTGTGAGTGGTCAGCAGAAAGATGTATGCCCAGCTGCGCAAGTGCGACCTGGTGGAGCTGTGCAAGCAGAGGGGGCTGTGCAATGGGAGACTCACGAAAGACCAGCTGATTGCCCGGCTGGAGGAGGAAGACCGCTTCAATGTATGGAGCCCTGTCTCTGAGGGAAGCAGCTGGGCAGATGCAGCGCAGGTACCAGTGTCTGTCCCAGCTGGGAGTGGTCAGCCGGCGGCTGAGGGGTTCCCGAGACCCCCCCTTCCTATGCCTAGGGGAAGGGAGAGGAGGAGCCCAGCGAATACCGAGGGCACCGTGACCCCCCCGGCCAGCCGGAGATCCTCCCAGCGAAGCTCACCCCCTAGCAGGGGATCCTCCCCGCGGGCTCGGCATCTTTGGAGCAGATTTGGCTGGAATATGAGAGGGAGCTGAGATGGGAAGAGCTCGAGTTATGGAGGCAAGAACTGAAGGAAAGGGGGATCCAGTGCAAAAATGAGGAGAACCAGCGCCAGCGTGAGCTGGAGGAGAAGGAGAAACAGCGTAAACATGAGCTGGAGCTGGCCCAACTGGCGAGCAGTGGGGCCCCGGCTGCGGTGAGTGAAGGGGGACCCAAGCCTACTAAGAGCTTTGATAAAGGCTTGCTGGCCCGCCGTAAGGAGGGAGAGGACATAGATACCTTCCTCACGGCCTTTGAGAATGCCTGTGAGCTGCACAGGGTTGACCCTGCAGACAGGATCTCATTTCTCACCCCCTTACTGAACTCCACAGCCGTGGAGGTGTACAGCTGACTGAAAGAGGCGGAGGCAGGGGCCTAAGAGCTGTTCAAACAGGCCCCGCTCCGGGAGTTTGGGCTGACTCCGGAGATGCACTGGAAAAGGTTCTGGAGTCAGTGTAAAACTCTTGAGGTCACATACCTACAACTGGTCAATCGGGAACAGGGGTATGCCCGCAAGTGGACAGCTGGGTCCCAAACTAAAGAGGACCTGCTTGACCTATACATACTAGAGCACCTGTAAGAGCAGTGCCCGTCCGACCTGAGGCTGTGGTTAATGGGCCAGAAGCCAGAGAACCCGCAGCACGCAGGCCAGCTGGCCGACCAATTTGTGGACAGTCGGGCAGGGGATGGCAGGGAGGAGTCTCAAAGGAGCAGGCCTGCCTCAACGCAGAGAGAGAGTCATCATGGGACCTCCCAGCAGGGGCCTATGGAGAACCCCCACCAAAGGGGAACATCCAGCGTCAGGTCCATCCGACCCACTTGAGGGGACCCACGAGACATGGGCTGCTATCACTGTGGCCAACGAGGCCACATATGGGCCCAGTGCTCCAAGCTCAGGGACAGACCGAGCATACTCAACCCGCAGAGGGTTGACTGAGTAAAGACCGAGTCGGAGGAGGGGCAACGTTCCCAGGAAAGGGGGGCTGGCAGCGTGCAACCTGTGAAGGAGGGAGGAGGTCCCCGAGTCAGCCCCTCTTGGGGGCTGGATGCTCCAGGCTCCGGGTTTTTGGTTTACAGGGTGGGCGCAGGGATGCCCCTCCGGAAAGAGTGCCTTATTTCCCTGGAGGTAGATGGGAGGAAGGTCACTGGGTACTGGGACACGGGCGCAGAGGTGACGCTCGCCCGGACCGAGGTGGTGGCCTCAGATCAGATGGTGCCCGACACCTACCTGACCCTGAAGGGCGTGGTGGGACCCCATTCAAGGTGCCCGTGGCGAGGGGACACCTGAAGTGGGGGGCTAGGGAGTCCCCAACGACGTGAGGGTACACCCACATTTGCCAACAGACATGTTAATGGGAGTGGACCTCGAGGACTGGCCAAGTAACATCCAGAGTGCCCTGGTCGTGACTGGCAGTCAGAGTCAGCGAAGGGCACTGCGCCCCAACAACAGGGAAGGGACTCTGCCTGAGGTGCAGGACCCTAACCTGGGGGGGGGCAACGCCCAGGGACACGGCTCAGAGAGGCTGCGGCCTCAGACCCAGCCAGCGAGAGAGAGCAGGTCCCCATCCCTGTCCCAGGCTGAGTTGCAGAAAGATCCCTCCTTGCGGAAGCCTAGGGACCGGGCTAACCTCAGTGCAGTACAGACCATGAGGAGAGGTTGCAAGGAGAGGTTCCTGTGAGAGGAGGGGTTCCTGTACCGAGAATGGGCTCCCCCAGGGGAAGTAGAGTCATGGGGGATCAGGAGGCAGCTGGTGGTTCACCAGAAGTTTCACCACAAGCTACTGTACCTGGCCCATGACATCCCTCTCGCAGGGCACCAGGGAATCTGACGCACCAGACAGAGGCTGCTACATAACTTTTACTGGCCTGGGGTCTTTACCCATGTCCGACAGTACTGCCAATCCTGTGACCCCTGCCAGAGGGTGGGGAAGGCCCGGGACAAGCAGAAAGTGGCTTTGAGGCCTTTACCCGTCACAGAAGAACCTTTCCAGAAGGTGACCATGGACATAGTGGGACCTCTCAGCAAGACGACTCGGTCGGGGAAGAAATACATCCTGGTGGTGGTGGATTTCGCCACTCGCTACCCCGAGGCGGTGGCCTTGCCCTCTATCGAAGCAGACACCGTGGCAGATGCGCTGCTGACCATTTTAAGCAGGGTGGGGTTCCCCAAGGAAGTCTTAACTGACCAGGGGTCCAACTTCATGTCGGCCCTACTCCGGTGCTTGTGGGAAAAATGTGGGGTCCGCCATAACTGAGCCTCAGCATATCACCCCCAGTCCAATGGGCTGGTGGAAAGGTTCAACAGGACGCTGAAGATGATGCTAAAAACATTATGAACCAGCACCCGCAGGACTGGGACAAGTACTTACCTCACCTGCTGTTCACGTACAGGGAGGTATCCCTGGAATCTAGTGGGTTTTCGCCTTCCGAACTGTTGTATGGAAGGCGGGTAAGGGGGCCCCTGGACCTGATGAGAGACGAATGGGAGGGGAAGGCCACTCCTGAGGGAGAGTTGGTGGTGGACTATATCCTGACCTTCCGGGAAAGACTGGTCGAGCTCATGGGCCTGGCCAGGAAGAATCTGGCCAGAGCCCGAGGAAGCAGGTCTGGTATGACCGCACAATGTGGGCCCGCGCCTTCGCCACCGGGGATCAAGTGATGGGTCTCATCCCCGTGAGGAAAAACAAACTTCAGGCTGCCTGGGAAGGGCCCTTCAAGGTTATCAAGCAACTAAATGAGGTAAACTATGTGATGGAGCTGTCAAACTGGTCACATCACCATCGAGTGTACCATGTGAACATGATGAAGCCATACTATGACAGGGGGAATGTGGTGTTGGCCGTGTGTGGACATTGGGAGGAGCAGGGAGATGACCCTTTAGTGGATCTATTCCCTGGGACGAAAGCTGGTTCCCCCCTGGAGACAATTTCCCTCTCTTATCAGCTGACCCTGGCCCAGCACGCTGAGATGAGAGGGGTGCTGCATCTATACCAACAGCTGTTTTCCAACCAGCCTGGACGCACTAATTTGACTGTCCACCGGGTGGAGACTAGGTCACATCCTCCTATAAGATGCTCCCCTTTTCGGGTCACTGGGAAAACTGCCCAGGGCCTAGAAGAGAGTTCAAGGACATGCTGGCTTTGGGGGTGATCCAGCCATCTTCCAGCCCTTGGGCCTCGCCAGTGCTGCTGGTCCCCAAAAAGGACGGGTCAATCCGGTTCTGTGTGGACTATCAAAAGCTAAGTGCCATCACCATATCTGATGCCTACCCCATGCCCAGGCCTGATGAGCTCTTGGACAAGCTGGGAGGTGCTTGGTACCTGACCACCATGGATCTTACAAAGGGCTACTGGCAAGTGCCGCTGGACGCAGATGCCAGGCTGAAATCAGCCTTTATCACCCCTCTGGGGCTCTACGAGTTTCTGACCCTGCCCTTCGGCCTCAAGGGAGCACCAGCCACCTTCCAGTGCCTGGTAGATCAGCTACTGAGGGGGATGGAGAGTTTTGCCGTGGCGTATATTGACGACATCTGTGTCTTCAGCCAGACCTGAGAGGACCACGCGTCCCAGGTTAAAAAGTGCTGAACCGACTCCGGGAGGCTTGGTTAACCGTAAAGGCTGAGAAGTGCAAGGTGGGGATGGCTGAAGTATCTTACCTGGGCCATCGGGTGGTTAGCAGCTGCCTAAAGCCGGAACCAGCCAACGTGGAGGTGATCAGAAATTGGCCCGCACCCCAAACCAGAAAGCAGGTCCAGGCCTTTTTTGGGATGGCGGGGTACTATCGAAGGTTCGTGCCCCACTTTAGCGCCATAGCTGCCCCCATCACTGAGCTGTGCAAGAAGGGAAAGCCAGACAAGGTAATTTGGACTGAGCAGTGCCAGCAGGCTCTCCGGGCGCTGAAGGCGGCTCTGGTTAGTGGCCCAGTTCTGGCAAACCCAGATTTTGACAAGCCCTTTATGGTGTTCACTGATGCCTCAGACACGGGACTGGGGGGGGTGTTAATGCAGGAGGATGAAAAGGGAGAGAGACACTCCATCGTGTACCTGAGCAAGAAGTTGCTACCCCGGGAGCAGAACTAAGCAGCCATCCAGAAGGAATGCCTGGCCATGGTGTGAGCCCTTAAGAAACTAGAGCCATATCTCTTTGGGTGACACTTCACCGTGTACACCGACCACTCTCCCCGACCTGGCTGCACCAGATGAATGGAGCCAACGCCAAGCTCCTGAGGTGGAGCCTTCTCCTGCAGGACTATGACATGGACGTGGTCCATGTGAAGGGAAGTGCCAACCCGATAGTGGACGCTTTGTCCTGGAGAGGGGGCCCTGAACTTCCCCAGGTCACTGGGCAGAGTGACCCTGCTCCGTTCAGTCTCAAAGGGGGGAGAGATGTGATGGAGTAGGGCTGTCTGTGTGGGGGATGGAAGAGCCGGGAATGTCTTTAGGTGAGGGAAAGGATCTATAAGCCTGTAACTTGAGCAGATAGGAGGGAGGGGGATAGCACCTTGGCCTGGGAAGTTGGACAAAGGAATCGGCCGGCTGGAGGAGGGGCAGTTCAGTTTTGGTTTTGGGCTGCGGGAGGGGAATTCAGGGGATCCTATGCTGGACCCAAGCACCTTGAAACTCCAGAAGGACTCGATTGAGGGGGTCTGACTGTGCCTGCAAGCTCTGCTGTAACCTGCATTCCTGTTATCCCATAAACCTGTTTTACTGGCTGGCTGAGAGTCACTGTGTGTCCAGGAAGGGGGTGCCGGAACGGATTCCCCCACACTCCGTGACAAATGGCCACTCCCCAGTCCCCTCACAGAGCTGGGAAGGGAACCCAGAGCCCCGCCCCCACAGAAACGGCCACTCCCCAGTCCCCTCACAGAGCTGGAGAGGGAACTCTGCACCCTGCCCCTGTAGGAACGGCAGCTCTATGATTTCATGATCACTTTCACCCAAGCTTCCTTCTACTTTCAAATTCTCAACGAGTTCCTCCCTATTTGTTAAAATCAAGTCTAGAACAGCTTCCCCCCAGTAGCTTTTTCAACTTTCTGAAATAAAAAGTTGTCTGCAATGCAGTCCAGGAACTTATTGGATAGTCTGTGCCCCGCGGTGTTATTTTCCCAACATATATCTGGATAGTTGAAGTCCCCCATCACCACCAAATCTTGGGCTTTGGATGATTTTGTTAGTTGTTTGAAAAAAGCCTCATCCACCTCTTCTACCTGATTAGATGGCTTGTAGTAGACTCCCAGCGCGACATCACCCGTGTTTTTTACCCCTTTTAGCCTAACCCAGAGACTCTCAACACTCCCATCTCCTATGTCCATCTCTACCTCAGTCCAAGTGTGTACATTTTTAATATATAAGGCAACACCTCCTCCCTTTTTCCCCTGTCTATCCTTCCTGAGCAAACTATACTCATCCACACCAACATTCCAGTCGTGTGTATTATCCCACCAAGTTTCAGTAATGCCAACAATTTTATAGTTGTATTTATTTATTAGCACTTCCAGTTCTTCCTGCTTATTACCCATACTTCTTGCATTTGTATATAGGCATCTAAGATACTGGTTTGATCTTGCCTCCCAGCTTTGCCCTGACCCTCCTTCCTCATTGTCTTTATTGCCCGTGCTCCCTCCTGTTTCCAACCCATCTCCCAGGTCTTGTTCCCCACTTACCTGTGGGGTTTGCTCACCTGTCACCGTCGAACCTAGTTTAAAACCCTCCTTACTAGGTTAGCCAGTCTGTGCGCAAATAAGGCCTTTCCCCTCTTCGAAAGGTGAACGCCATCTGTGCCTAGCAGTCCTTCCTCGAATAGCATCCCGTGGTTGAGGAAGCCAAAGCCCTCCTGGCGACCCCATCTTCGCAGCCAGGCATTCACCTCCACGATGCATCTGTCTCTGCCTGGACCCCTACCTTCAACAGGAAGAATCGAAGAGAATACCACCTGCGCTCCAAACTCCTTAACCCGTACTCCCAGAGCCCTGTAGTCACTCTTGATCTGCTCAGCGTCACACCTCGCAGTATCATTTGTGCCCACATGGATGAGTAGCATGGGGTAGTAGTCAGAAGGCCGGATAATCCTTGACAATGGCTCTGTAACATCTCGGATACGGGCCCCTGGCAGGCAGCATACCTCCCGGGATGAACGGTCAGGGCGACAGAAGGGTGTCTCCATCCCCCTCAGCAGAGAGTCTCCAACCACAACTACCCTACGTTTCTTATTATCAGTGATGGCAGCAGACCTCCCAGCCTTAGGGGTACGAGGCTTCACCTCCTTAACTGTTGGGGGTGATTCCTTCTCTCCTGTATCAAGAAGAGCATAACGGTTATCTTTTACCACAGCAGGAGGGTTCGCAGCAGGGATGGAGCACTGCCTGCTGCTAGAAGTAACCAGCTGGCTGTGTCCACCCTGAGCCTCCTCCTCCACTGGTGTGTCAGATATACCCTGAGGCATCTCCTCCTCCACCGGTGTGTCGGTAGTCCTGTGAACTGGGACAGCTACATCAGCTGTCTCCACATGGATACTGTCCAAGGATTGCTCATGGATATGGATGTTCCTCAGCCTAGCCACCTCCTCCTGTAACTCTTCCACCTGCTGCCTGAGAGATTCCACCAGTAGGCACCTTTCACATTGGATGCCACCCCCAGCCTGGATATCAGTAAGTGGAAATTGCAAATTACAGTCTTTGCAAGCCCACACGAGAATCTGGGTAAAAGCATCCATGATTTGGTGCTCTGTCTGGCTACAGGCGCAGGTGGAGGAGACAGAAGCAGTGCTGGCACAGGTGTTGCGGGTCCTCCTCACCATTGTAAGCCTCCCTCTGTCAAACTCTCTCAAATTCCTGTCTGCAGCTCCCTGTCCGCTCTGCTCTGCTGTAAATAGAAAGGTTTTGGATGTGGCTTGATTTATAGGTTCAGGGGGACCAATGGGTCATAGATGAGAACGACAAGGGACCCCTGCTCCCTTCCTACTCCCCTTCCAAAAACTCCCTTGCAAAACTCCCTGGTCGCTTCTGCGCAGCTTTATAAAGCCCTGGCCTGAGTGAATGCCCCGCCCACAGCAAGATCTTTCTCTGTCCCTTGTGCAAAGCAGGGGGCCAAATTCCATGGAAACAATGGATGAGTTGGGGCCCTGGGCACATCCAGCCCTGGCAGTGAGATGTTCCCTCCCCTCTTTCTTTATGCTCCTGTTGTTATTTCATGGATTGTCTGGGATGGGGGAAAAGCTGAGTTCACTCCAGGTGGAGGGTAAAAAGGACCCTCAAAGTCTCAGGACCCAACCCCTGCTACCAGGTTCACCGAGGAGCTGGGGATTTGAGTAGGAAAGGGATTGTGTGAATTGTCAAGGTGGGGAATGAATAACAATCTACAACCAGATCCACCTCATTAACCACTGACACAGGCTAATCCTGCTGCAGATAGAAGGGAAACTGGGAGTGATTCTTTGCTGTGCAGCCATGGAAACAATGACCCAATTGCACCGCAGTGAATGTGCTGGGGAAGCTGGACTTTACAGGCAGGTGGCAATAGCAGATCCTAGAAATACCTGGAGCTTCCCACACCACTCCTGCCACCAGGATCAGTTGTTGAGCGACTCTCAGAGCTCCTCCCCTCCCATTACCTTCCAGTAGGACGTGGCCGCACTCCCCACCCAATGCAGGGGAGAGGGATGAGTGTATCTCTGCACCCTGAGTCCGGGGCACACACTCTCTGTGCCCCACACATCAATTCTGGCCCTGCTGAAAAGTGACCCTAAGAACCAGCAGCCTCCAGGACAGTAGGTTTGGCCCTCAGATCAGGGAATGTGTCCCCTATGCTGCTCGTAGGCCACTTGATGCTCTGGGAATAGGAGGGCCCTGAGTGTAACCTGCAGCCTATCTGGGGGTGTAGTTCAGTGATAGAGCACATGCTTTGCATGTATGAGGCCCTGTGTTCAATCCCTAGCATTTTCAGGTTCTTGTTTGCACTCTGCTGCTTTGCTCATAGCCAGCTGGGATGTGGCCCAGCAGTCTCCCTGCAGGAGTTTTAATCCTGCTGAGTGAGAGGCAAGTGCCAACTGAATGCAAGGTCTGGGGGGGTTTCTGCTCCTAAGTCACCTTGGTACATTTAAGATTCCCACCTGCTTTGCTGCTTGGGACAAGGGTAGATGAGAAAGGCGAATCCTCCAGCACTGGAGGGAAAGATCCCATCTGCACAGACTGAGAGGCAGACTAGACTTATTTCTTGTCTGGGCCCAATCTTTTCACCTGGTATAGACCTTGTTCCAGCTCAGGTGATAGCTAGGGGATGTCTCATGACTGCAGCCATATTTGTTCAGTTCCACCCCCTTACACAGCTTAGGTACAAGGCAGGAATCTTTTGTCTCTCTCTGTGGAAAAGCCCCAGGTTTAAGATGGATTCATGTACCAGGTGACATGGAACAACATGTCCTGTGAGACCTCAAGCCTTCACTCTTCCTGGCCTGACTCACAGATGGTGCAGGACAGAGCCATGTCCAGTCAATTGTCCTGGTTAATGAGAGCCATCAAGATTCCAAACCACTATTAATGGCCCACACTTTGCATCATTTTAACAGGACCTCAGAGTTATAGTTCATATTTCTAGTTTCAGATACAGGAATGATCGGTTCATACAAATAGGATGAACACTCACAGTAGATTATAAGCTTTGTAATGATACCTTACAAGAGACCTTTGGCATGAAGCATAGTCCAGTCACGTTATATTCACACTCATTAACATATTTTCATAAAATCACATGGAGTGCAACTTCTCAGCAGGGAAAGGGTTTTACTAGGACACCTGGGAGCAGTTGAGTTTCATGTACAGGCTGCGGTATTAGTTCCTCCAGGTTTCTCGTAAGCACACAGGGACCTTAACAGATGCTCTCGATACAGGAATGGCCCAGACACGTAAAGTGATGGCAATTGTATTTTCCTTTTTTATTTTTGCATTTCCAATGACATTTCTGTCTGTGATTTCGTTTTGCTTTGTATAACTGTGTTTTCTCCTGGATTTGATATTTAACTAAAAAAGAAAAATACCTCAGGGCCTCGGATGGAGGATCACGCTGAGGCTAGGACTGCTGAGAGAGCGAGAGTAGCAGGTTTTCTGTACTGTTTCTTGCTCTCTTTTTCTTGATTATAGACTCATAGACTCATAGGTCAGAAGGGACCAATCTGATCATCTAGTCTGACCTCCTGCACAAGGCAGGCCACAGAACCCCACCCATCCAATTTTATAACACCCCCTATCCCAGGATCGAGTTATTGAAATCTTCAAAACTAGTTTGAAGACCTCAAGCTGCAGAGAAACCACCAGCAAGCAACCCGTGCCCCACGCTGCAGGGGAAGGCGAAAAACCTCCAGGGCCCCTGCCAATCCGCCCTGGAGGAAAATTCCTTCCTGACCCCAAATATGGCGATCAGCTAAACCCTGAGCATGTGGGCAAGAGTCACCAGCCAGCACCCAAGAAGGAATTCTCTGCAGTAACTCAGTTCCCATGCCATCCAACATATCCCCGCAGACCATTGAGCAGACCTATCTGGTGGTAATCCAAGATCAATTGCCCAAATTAACAATCCTATCATAAGATCCCCTCCATATACTTATCAAGCTTTGTCTTAAAGCCAGGAAAGTCTTTTGCCCCCACTACTTCCCTTGGAAGGCTGTTCCAGAACTTCACTCCCCTAATGGTTAGAAACCTTCGTCTAATTTCAAGTCTAAACTTCCTAATATCCAGTTTATACCCATTTGTCCTCGTGCCTACATTAGTACTAAACTTAAATAATTCCTCTCCCTCCCTAACGTTAACCCCCCTGATATATTTATATAGAGCAAGCATATCCCCCCGCAGCCTTCTTTTGGCCATGCTAAACAAGCCAAGCTCTTTGAGTCTCCTTTCATAAGGCAGTTTTTCCATTCCTCGGATCATCCTTGTAGCCCGTCTCTGAACCTGTTCCAGTTTGAATTCATCCTTCTTAAACATGGGACACCAGAACTGCACACAGTATTCCAGATGGGGTCTCACCAACGCCTTGTATAACGGTACTAACACCTCCTTATCCTTGCAGGAAATACCCCGCCTGATGCATCCCAAAATCGCATTTGCTTTTTTAACAGCCGTATCACATTGGCGACTCATAGTCATCCTGCTATCAACCAGTACCCCAAGGTCCTTCTCCTCCTCCGTCGCTTCCAACTGATGCGCCCCCAACGTATATCCAAAATTCTTATTATTAATTCCTAAATGCATAACCTTGCACTGTTCACTATTGTATTTCATCCTATTTCTATTACTCCAGTTTACAAGGTGGTTCAGATCTTCCTGAATAGTATCCCTGTCCTTCTCCGTGTTAGCAATACCCCCCAGCTTCGTGTCATCCGCAAACTTTATTAGCACATTCCCGCTCTTTGTGCCAAGGTCAGTAATAAAAAGGTTAAATAAGATCGGTCCCAAAACCGATCCTTGAGGGACTCCACTAGTGACCTCCTTCCAGCCTGACAGTTCACCTTTCAATACGACCCTCTGGAGTCTCCCCTTTAACCAGTTCCTTATCCACCTTACAACTTTCATATTCATCCCTATCTTTTCTAATTTGACTAACAGTTCCCCATGTGGAACTGTGTCAAACGCCTTACTGAAATCTAGGTAAATTATATCTACTGCATTTCCTTTATCTAAGTAATCCGTCACCTTCTCAAAGAAGGAGATCAGATTGGTTTGACAGGATCTACCTTTAGTAAATCCGTGTTGCAATTTGTCCCAATTACCATTGACCTCTATGTCCTTGACTACTTTCTCCCTTAAAATTTTTTCCAAGACCTTGCATACTACGGACGTCAAGCTAACAGGCCTATAATTACCCGGATCACTTTTATTCCCTTTCTTAAAAATAGGAACTACATTAGCAATCCTCCAATCATACGGCACAACCCCCGAGTTTACCGATTGCTTAAAAATTTTCGCTAACGGGCTCGCAATTTCACCCGCCAGTTCCTTTAATATCCTCGGATGGAGATTGTCCGGGCCCTCCGACTTCGTCCCATCGAGCTGTTCAAGTACGGCCCCTACCTCAGTTGCGGTAATATCCACTTCCATATCCACATTCCCGTTTATCATCCCTCCATCATCGCAAGGTTCCTCACTAGTCTTATTAAAAACTGAAGCAAAGTACTTGTTTAGATGTTGGGCCATGCCTAGGTTATCCTTAACCTCCATTCCATCCTCAGTGTATAGCGGCTCCACTTCTTCTTTCTTTGTTTTCTTCTTATTTATGTGGCTGTAGAACCTTTTACTATTGGTTTTGATTCCCTTTGCAAGGTCCAGTTCAATGCGGCTTTTAGCCTTCCTCACTTTATCCCTACATGTTCTGACCTCACCAAGGTAGCTTTCCTTACTGATCCTACCTTTCTTCCACTCCCTGTAAGCTTTCTGCTTTTGTCTAATCCCCTCTCTGAGTTGTTTGCTCATCCAGTTTGGCCTACAACTCCTGCCCATGGTTTTTTTCCCCTTTCTCGGGATGCAGGCTTCCGACAGTCTCCGCAGCTGCGACTTAAAGTAATTCCAGGCCTCCTCCGCATTCAAATCCACTAATTCCTCTGTCCAATCCACTTCCCTAACTAATTTCCTTAACTCTTTAAAATTAGCCCTCGAGAAGTCAAAAACCCTAATCCCAGATCTATATTTGTTTATCCTTCCATCTAGTTTGAACTGAATCAGCTCATGATCACTCGAGCCAAGGTTGTCCCCTCCCACCATTTCTTCTACGAGGTCCTCACTGCTCACCAACACCAAATCTAAAATGGCATCTCCTCTCGTAGGTACTTCAACTACTTGATGAAGAAATCCATCCGCTATCACATCCAGAAAAATCTGACCCCTATTATTCTTGCAAGTACTCGTCCTCCAGTCTATATCCGGGAAGTTGAAGTTCCCCATAATCACACATTTCCCCTTTGTGTTTACTTCATTAAAGACATTAAAGAGGTCTCTATCCATATCCCAATCAGATCCCGGCGGTCTGTAGCACACGCCAAGCACTATCTCAGGGGAAGCTCTAGTTGCTTTTTTACCCAAAGTGATTTTCGCCCAGACAGACTCTGTCTTATCCATTCCATCGCTTCTT
This sequence comes from Gopherus evgoodei, assembly GCF_007399415.2. Taxonomy (NCBI): domain Eukaryota; kingdom Metazoa; phylum Chordata; order Testudines; family Testudinidae; genus Gopherus; species Gopherus evgoodei. The sequence continues at coordinate 8,764 of NW_022059846.1, read as the reverse complement.
ATTTCGCTACAGTTAATGTCATCATTGATGTACAAGGCTACTCCACCACCTTTGCCTTTCTTCCTGTCTTTTCTAAACAGCACATAGCCTTCATTACCCGTGCTCCAGTCATGAGTACTATTCCACCAGGTTTCAGTTATCCCTATAATATCTGGTTTCACTTCCTGCACCAGTAACTCCAGTTAGTTTCTCTTCTGCATGAAATTTGCCTCTTTTACATGTGAACCTGGTTAGCTCAATTGGACGTCAGACTTTTAGTCTGAGAGTACAGGATCCAAGTCCCTGGTCAAGCAGACACATAGTTCCCCCTGTGATATTCCTCAAGAACTTCAGAAGGACTCTCCTTGACTTCAGTTTTTCCTTTTCAGAAATTAGCCTTTCCTAGGAAGGGCCCTTTACTGCCTGGGACTGAAGATGCTACTTCCTCACCTGTCCATTGACCTGGCAATCTGGAGGAAGAAAGGCCTCTGGGCCTGCAGCAAAGCTCCGTGCGCTGACTTTTTGAGCAAATGCAGGGCTAGCCAGGAAAGGCATGTTCCCACTGAGTCCTCCCTGCCAGAAGTCAACAGAGATTAAGGACTCCCATGCTGGTCCCATGGTTTAAGGGCCAGCACTCAGGACTTTGAACCCTGAAATCAAAGTTTAAGTCTCAATGAGACCTTGGGGTCCTTTGGTTGCCAGCTAACCATCTTGGGATTTCCAAAGCTTCATCCTGCTCTCCCAAATGACATGGTAGCCTGATCTAATATTTAACTAAAAAATAATTTATCTGGGCACCAAATGGAGGAGCAAGATGGAACTAGGGCTGCTAAGGGAGCAAGAATAGCAAATTTTCTGAATTTTCTGTCCTCTTTTTCTTGACTAGTTTCTCTTCTGCACCAAATTTTCCTTTTTTTGTGTGAGTCTGGCTAGCTCAATTGGTAGCACATCAGATTTTTAATCTGAGGATCCAAGGTTCAAGTCCCTGGTCAAGTAAAGAAGGGGACTTTTCCTCCTGTGGTATTCCCCCCAAAACTGAAGAAGGCATCTCTTTAGGATGTTACTTAACATCACTCCCCCTGCCCCTGCAGGACTTGGCCTCCTCTAGGAAGGGCCATGTACTGCCTGGGACTGAAGGGGCAACTTCCTCACATGCCCACTGGCTTCTCAGTCTGGATTAAGAAAGACCTTTCTGGGAGCTGCAGCAAACTGCTGCATGACAACTTGGTGAGTAAATGCAGGGCTGCCCCCACAGGGTCATCCACACCAGAGCTCAGCACAGGTCTGGGGGATCCCTATTGGTCCCATGGTGTAAGGGCCAGCACTTGGGACTTTGAATCTTGCAATCTGAGGACAATTTCTGTGCCACAAACCCTACTGGGTCTTCCAAGGCTCTGTCTTGCTTTCTCAAAGGCCATGAAAGCCTGTCTTTTACCTGCCAGCTGTTGTGACTTGAGCACAAGAGGGGACATTTAGGTCCAGAAGGCTGGCCGTGCCTGGAATCCTGTAGGTAGGGACGCAAGCTCCATTTCCTCTGAGTCCTGAAGCTGGGCTGCAGCCTGGCCTAGGAGGCAGCCCTATTGGTTGACCTACTGGCCCAAAGTCACTTGGACGGTGTTGGTGTTCCCCAGGAATGCTGAAGGGCCTAAGGGACGGAGGCTTAATATTGCCCCCCCATTCAGTCAGGGCGGAAGAGAAGGGCTGCAAGAGTGGGCAGGTTGATGGCTGGGCCTTCTAGCATTCGGTTGAGGAAGAGATGGGGAATGCGAACTGGGAGAAGCGGTTGCTGGCCTGTGAGGAATATCTCGGCCGGTGGCATAAGTGGACCTTGTCATTAGCCTACAAAGTTGTGATGCTCAAGACTTATCTTCTGGCTGTGGGAAATTTCCTGAGCCATGTGTTTCCCTCTGCTCCACGAGTGCTGCTGAGACCAAACACGATGGCCTTCCTAGCCAATGGGAGCTGCGGAGTTGGTACTCAGGGCAGGGGCAGTGCATGGAGATGCTTCCCCACCCTGGGGGATGCTGGGACATGCCAGCCACTTCCGGGAGCGGCACGGAGGACAGAGGTAGAGTGGGCAGGGAGTCACATCAATGTTGCTGGCACATCTCTGCATGATTCCCATAGCAGCACCAAACAAGGGATGTTTTCCACTGCCCAGGAGACCCAGCCAGGGTCTGATGCGCTGGAGATATGTTGGGAAAGGGACTGTCTGAATTCTCAAGGCAGGGAATGAACAATCTACAGCAACATCATTAACCACAAACACATTCTAACCATGCTCCAGCCAGTAGGGAAATGGGCAGGAATTCTTGCTGTTCAGCCATGGCCACATGTACAGAGCTGCACAGCAGTGAGTGAGCTGGGGAAGCTGGTCTGAGCAAACAATTGGAAATGACCCTTCAGTGAGAACAGAACCAGAGTGTAGAAAGGCCCCTGTGTTAAGTGGTTGTGGCTGAGGGCTTAGGGAGCTGGGGTATGACACCATAGGGGTCTTTCTGTGGAGGTTTGATTTTTGCCAGCTAGGGAAGGCTGGTGTGTGGTGTCTTCATGGCTGTACTTTCAGTGATGCAGGTTTCTCTATCCCATTGTTCCATGGGCATCCTACTAGATTGCCAGCTGCCTTTCAACTGCAGTGTGGAGACTGTTTGTGTGCGGGGAGAGACAGTGTGTGTGTTGAGGTAGGTAAGACCGGATCATTATTATCCCTACTTGAAAGAGGGAGAAGCTAAGGCTGAGAAAGGAGAATTGACTTGTCTTAGGTCACACAGCCAGTCAGTGGCAGAGTTGGGAGTAGGACCCAAGAGCCCTGATGTTCAAACTAACCATCAGATCTTGAATTTCAGAGATTGAATGACCTGAGTAAAGTGCTCTCAGATGAGCTCCAGACCAACAACAGTGCACAGTAATTATTCAGCAAGTATTTGAGGAGAACTGCAATGTTAGAATCATGAACTGCTCAGAGACAATTAATGCAGAGAAGCAGAAAATTCATCAAACATATAAGTGTTTATGACTTATTTTCTTGGTCTTCAAAGAGAACAACAAGGACCTGAGTCTCCTCCATGTCAAAAACCCCCTGCTCAGCCAATCAGAGTAGAGACTGAGCCTGGGAGGCTGAGGGTTCTCACTAGAGAGTCCAAAGGATGGCCCAGGTCACAGGTGGGGATCGCTGCCCGAGCACTATTTCAGCCCCACATTTTTGGGTGAACCTCCCACAGTGGGAGCTGCAGAGTATGTCTACACTATGGGATTATTCTGATTTTACATAAACCGGTTTTGTAAAACAGATTGTATAAAGTCGAATGCATGTGGCCACACTAAGCACATTAATTAGGCGGTGTGTGCTTCCATGGGCCGAAGCTAGCGTCGATTTCTGGAGTGTTGTAGTGTGGGTAGCTATTCCGTAGCTATCCCATAGTTCCCGCAGTCTCCTCCGACCCTTGGAATTCTGGGTTGAGATCCCAATGCCTGATGGGGCAAAAATCATTGTTGCGGGTGGTTCTGGGTAAATGTCGTCACTCATTCCTTCCTCTGGGAAAGCAACGGCAGACAATCATTTCACGCCCTTTTCCCCTGGATTGCCCTGGCAGACACCATAGCATGGCAACCATGGAGCCTGTTTTGCATTTTGTCACTGTCACCGTACGTGTACTAGATGCCACTGACAGAGGCGGTACTGCAGCGCTGCACAGCAGCATTCATTTGCCTTTGCATGATAGCAGAGATGATTATCAGTTGTTCTGTATTGTCTGCTGTGCCATTGTAAATTGGCAATGAGATGAGTGTTATCTCTTGTTCTGTGCTGTCTGCTGCTGTCATGGGTGCTCCTGGCTGACCTTTGCTGAAGTTGGCCAAGAACACAAAGACAAAAATAGGAATGACTCCCCTGGTCATTCCCTTCTTTACATTCTATCTAAAAATAGAGTCAGTCCTGCCTAGAATATGGGGCAAGTGTACTAGAGAACCAGACAGCACAGCTGCTCCGTGTCAGATCCCACAGAAATGATGACTCATGCTGTTCTAAGGGGTGCCCCTACAACAACCTCACCTGTTGCTTCCCTGCTCCCCCAACCCTCCTGGGCCACAGTGGCAGTGTCCCCCCATTTGTGTGATGAAGTAATAAAGAATGCAGGAATAAGAAACACTGACTTGTTAGAGATAAAATGAGGGGGAGGCAGCCTCCAGCTGCTATTAGTCCCGGCACGACATTAAGCAGTGCGGGGGAGAGGAGCCCAGCATCCTGCTGCTATGGTAGTCCAGGCAGTACAGAATCTTTTCTTTACACATGAAAGGCAGCGGGCCCTTTAAATCGTCTCCCAAGCCCCCATGCCGGAGCCCTGGGGAGCAAATCACTGCAGTGGATGCTGCTCTCTCCAGCTTTGCGAACCCAGAGCAGGGGCGGCAGAAGCTTCCTTACAGTGGGGGGGGCACTGTTATCCGAACTGTGGCACCCTCATGACACCTCTTCCCTAAGGACCCCCACTCACAGCACCTCTTCCCTCGAGGCCACACCCACAGAACGCCTCTTCCCCAAGACTGTACTCTTTCCCCTCCCCTCCATCATTTGTCCTAGCAGCCAATAAAGAGTGGTGGGGCCATGGCCCTCTAACCCCCCTGTTCCAGCACCCGACACAGAGCTAAGCAGACAGCAGTGTGTGCACGTGTGTGTGTGTGACACAGAGTGCTGTGCTATGCTGAGCTGAGCCAGTGAGAGAACGGGGGCTGATGTCGGGGCTGTCCCCTGCCTCAGGACTGGTTGCTTCCAGCAGCTGTCTGAACTTAGAGACAGTGTGCCGACACACTCACTCTTCCGCAATGCACACACTGTCTCTCCTCACCCCCCACCCCCACTCTGTACCCCACCACGCACATTGCAGTTGAAAAGAGCTGGCAATCTAGTAGGATGCCCACGGAACAATGGGATAGAGAAACCTGCATCATGTGATGCTGTACCAGCCCGTGAGGCATTGCAAACCCTTCCCAAAGCACCCTGCAGCCAGTTGCACAGTGGGATAGCTACCACAATGCACTGCTCTCTGTGGCCATCCAAGAGATTCTAGCATGGATGTGCTCTGGTGACACAGGGTGGACATGCAACAGCTGTTCAATTAAAACACTTTAACTAAAGCCACATCACCCATTAGTGTAGGTCTAGCTTGAGAGTGAGACAAGGCCCAGCTCTGTTAAAACTAAAGAACCACAACTTCCTCTGTAGTTTGACTGCAGATCAAGTGGTCCTTGGTTCAAATCCAAGTGCCCCGTCACAAACCTGTTCCTTCAATAAAAATAATTCCATTTCCAGTATGTTTAGGAGCTCCACTAAATAGAGACCACGGAAATGAATGGACACACTCAATGTTTTCCTGTGCAAATGCATAAAAATCTAGCAAACATGTCCCCCAACTGAAATCACTTCCAATCCTCTAAGTCTCTAGGTTTGTTTTCATCAATTAAACAAAGGCACATGAAGACACATTTGCAGGTCCTTGGCCTCCATGGGCTGCAGTGTGCAGAAGAACAAGAACCACATCCCATTGGGAGGAATGAACTAGTCTGTATTACATTTGGTAAGTAAGTTGCCATTGGGACCGAAAACTCTACTGGAGGTGGACAGGAGCCCGTTACAAAAATAAAATAACCAAGATTTACCAAACTCCCTATTACACATTCAATCCTCTGTTTGTGCACACGGCATCAATTGGGGCTCTAATAAATGGCAGCCTTCCTTTAACACAGATCGTTGTTCCTTGTGACTTTCAGATGCATTCGAATGGCAGCTGTTTAGAGGTCATGTGCTGCTAGTTCATGAGCAGCAGCAGAGTCTCTGTACGTTTACCAACCGTAGAGCTGAGTGTGTCTGCATCCAAGTACCTGCAGAGTCAGTGTAGCACCACACAGTTAATTGCACAGTTTCACTTTCCGGTCTCATTGATCATTTGGGTAGAAACAGCAATGGTTTGGTGGTTTTTGGTTTTTTTCCCCTTCATTTTCTCCTAAGGAATGTGTGATCTTGAGCATGTTATTTTAAGTTCCCTGCGGGTCAGGAAAATTCCATCTCCTTGAAATAGGTGGGGAAGTGACCTGTTTGTGTAACCTAGAATAACAGAGCTTTTATAAAGCAGTTTTGCCTTTAATGTACTAGGATAAAGACAATAAATAGTAAATTCTACAGCCAGACACCAGGCCAGGATCAATTGATGGGGCCAGGATCAATTAATTCCAGAAGAAACAAACTCTTGGGAAGTAGATGTAATTTGTCCCCAAACCTTTCTTTATTCTCATATGCTCTGAGGGATTCTCTTCCAGAGGGCAGAGTTAAGGTTATATGGGCATGTACCCTCACTCTGTATTCCCTGTTTTTCCAGAATTTGAGTTTTACTGAACTCGATGTTCTGGAACGTAAGAGATATTCACAGTCAAAGTTAACTCTGTGTTAATAAAGGTTTTGTTAGTGGCAAATAATGAGACTAATCCCTCACTGCGGTAATTCCACTGACTTCAGTGTACTCGTCCTCATTTCTAGTTCCAAAAAAATAGCAAATTAAAACAACCTTGAGAACTAAAATGCTGTGAGAAAATGGAAATTTTAGTAGCTCAAATAATTCAGTTTCTTCTGTGTCTTGTGCGTGTGTAAATGGCACAACATGTTAATTTCTAAGCACATCTTTCTTAACTTCTTCAAATATTCTGTAGTACATTAACTAGATCAAGTGGGTTGTTCAATGGAGGGAGGTTTTCATGCATTGCTCAAAACATATTTTTGACGTTATGTAAATGAACACAACTCATTGAACACAAAATTGTGTATTTCATGCCGTGAACTGAGTCGGTAGGTCAAATTAATAGGCTTGTTTTTTCTCTGTCTCTCTCCATGAAAAAAGGAAGAAACTGTGAAAATACCCATGGAGAGAGGGTGTTTCTGAGAGCCGGGGTAGATATGGAGATATTTATGAAAGGGAGAGAGGCCAAAGTAGGGCCTTAGCTGGAACAAATGGGCAGGTTTTTTGTGCAGTTTCATTTCAGCCAGCCTCACATCCTGTAGTCCCTACTTCACCACCCCACCAACACAGCCACCTGTGACTCCTAAGACAGCCCCACTGCAAAAACTGCAGAACCCTCAGCACTCCCTCTCCTAGCTGGATCCCCTGGCAGCCAGAGCTCTCCGCAGAACTGCTGTGGTTGCTCTCCTGAGTGCCTGATCAAGGATGGCTACCGGCTTCTCCTGAGAATGCAGCTGAGAAATGACTCATCCTTCTCTAGATTCTCGCCTCTGGGCTCTGAGAAGCAGGATGGGCCCTGTATGATAAAGTCCATGCAACATTCCCCTCTCATCCCAGCCCTGGTTTGTCACTAGTAGCCTGCTGTGTCTGGGTAGCAGCAAAGGATGTTTCCCAACATTCAGGAGACCCAGCCTGAGACTAACGTCAGCCCAGCCCAGATCCCACATCCTAAAGTGAATAAGAAAAATTTATTTACTTGTTCTCATAATATAAGAACTAGGGAACACCAAATGAAAGTAATGGGCAGCAGGTTTAAAACAAATAAAAGGAGGTTCTTCACACAGTGCACAGTCAACATGTCAAATTCCTTGGCTGAGAAGGTTGTGAAGGCTGGGACTATAATAGGATTTAAAAAAAAAAACCTAGATAAATTCATGGAGGTTAAGTCCATTGATGGCTATTATCCAGGATGGGTAAGGAATGGTGTCCCTAGCCTCTGTTTGTCAGAGGGTGGAGATGGATGGTAGGAGAGAGATCACTTGATCATTACCTGTTAGGTTCAGTCCCTCTGGGGCACCTGTCATTGGCCACTGTTGGCAGACAGGATACTGGGCTGGATGGACCTTTGGTCTGACCCAGTATGGCTGTTCTCATGTTCTTATGAAGGGAGGGAGAAAGCCCTGCAACACAGTTTCTGTAGTGTAGTGGTTATCACATTTGCCTAATATGCAAAAGGTGATTGGTTCAAAAACAGGAGGTTTTACTTTTTCTGCCTGTCCAGCAAAGCGCTCCTACTGCTGCCACTGTCCTGTCCTGCAGTAACTCCAACCCCTGCATGGCAGAAGGCAGTGAAATGAGCTGAGCAAAAAGTCTTGGCATCAGCAGGGGAAAGCTAGAGGGTCTAGGCCAGTCACCTTTTGAAGCCTTGTGATTTGGCCTCCTCTGCTCTTGGAGGCTGGCCTACGGAGGTCGACTCTTCCTGCTGGCCTCCTTTGTGTGACTTGCCAAAGGAGGGAGTGAGGCATGTCACACAAAGGGAAAGAGGAAAGTCCAGCTGAGGAAGGCAGGGCAGAAGCTAAGCACCTCAGTGCTGCTAAGTGGGGTTAGTAGAGCGCCACCATTCGTTCTGCAAAGCCTGGGGAGGTGCGGTTGGCTGCTGGGAGGTAGAATCCTGTGCCTGCCTCTTGGCTTCCCAGGAATGGCTACTTGCATCCCAGGAGAAGAAGGATGGTTCTGGGTGAAAGGAAGGCAAGCAAAGCTATGGGAGGAAATTTGGGTGCAGGGTGCTGGCTCTGCACTGGGGGAGGGGATTGGGGTGTAGGAGGGGTGACGCTTACCTCAGGCAGTGCAGCTCCCAAAGTGATCGGTACAGACAACCCTGCGTCAGCAGCTCCTAGGTGGGCCGTGCCAGGGTGTGTCCATGCACTGCTGCATGCAGGCGCTGCCCCCAGAACTCCCATTGGTTGCAGTTCCTGGCCAATGGGAGCTGCAGAGTTGGTACTCGGGGCAGGGGCAATGATTGGAGACCCTCCCCCCGCCCCAGTTCTTCTCGTGCCCTCCCC
>NW_022059845.1:0-66990 GCF_007399415.2 Gopherus evgoodei | reverse complement strand
TTCACAGGGAGATGCAAAAATCAAGTGACACCCATTTTTAAGTTGAGTAAATAAAGTTGAGGAGATAGTTATTAACCTCACAAAAAAAGCTCATTTCCCAAACAATGCTCAGAATGTTACCAATTCCCACCCTTCCTCCATAGCAGCTCTGTGCAGTGTAACTGTTCTGCAGGCAGCTTCCCATTAAATGCTGTTGTGGGATATTCCCCGGCCTGGAAATGTATGAACAACAGAATTTGAAGCGCAAACCTGGCTCCCCGCACCAGGTGGGATTTGAGTGTTTTGTCCCTGTCACTTAGGGTTTGTCAATAGTACAGATGCCATGGGCAGGACTCCAGGCTCTGCTGGAGGGATCCTGGCACAGGGGCTGGTGGGGGAGAAAGGATTGTAGATTCTGACCTGCCCTCTGGAGAGGAGCTAATAAGTGAAGGGGCATTTTTAACTTCTCCCCTGCCTCAGTGTCCCCTGGGCTGGAATTGTACATTCCACAGGGCCAAATGAGGGGATGACGCCATTTGGTTAATGAAAACCTACACTCCAGGTGAGGTTTGAACTCACAACCACAGCATAGCCCCTCTCAAGACTGCCCTGTAAGTACTGTGTGCTAACCAATTGCGCCACTGGAGAATCTGTTAATTGTGATTCTCCGTAGGTTGATAAATGTAAGGAGTGACCCCAAAACATTCTCAGTGGAGTTGAGAGCAGGTAGCGACAAGCGTTGTACTTGGTGGGGTGGATTCTTCTTAAGGCTTCCAGGCACCATTTCACCCTTTTGTTCGTCCCTGTGTAATAACAGAGCTGACTGAGACTCACTGTAGAGTCTTGCTGCAGACCAACAGATCTGAAATCACTGATCACCAGGTCTAAGCATTAGTCCTGCTTTGGGACAGTGTCTCTCATCCAACAAACTGCCCAGTCTGCGCTAGCAGTGAGGCTCCCTCACTAACAGCTGAAATCAGGGAGAGCTGTGTGAAGTGCAGGGCCCCAGGGGTGCCTGAACAGGGGCGAACAACACCCCAGGACTTTTAAAAATGGGAGAGCTCGGCCTTGCCACTTTGTAATGACCGTAAGGGCGAGTGAGGGGGGAGGGGGCAGAGAGCAGTGAGCAGGAGGTGGGGTCTTGGGGGGAACAGGCCGCACAGGAGCGGGGCCTTCGGGAGAAGGGGTGGTGCAGGGGCGTGGCCTCGAGTGGAAGGGATGGAGCTACTGTTCGGGCTCTGGTGGCCACTACTTTTAGGGAGCCTGTTCCACTCCTGGTGGGACCACAAGACGTCCCAGAGCGGAGAGGGGCCAGCAGAGCGGTGACAGGGTGGAACGGCAAGTGGCCGGCAATATGGCCAGACAGTGGAGGGAGAAAGGGGCTTTCCCCCCAGGAGGTAAGAGGTGAACTCTGGGTTTTCATTGACCCAGGACAGCAGCTGTGGATGAGGTGCAGTGGAGGGAGGGGCACATCCACAGAGCTTTTGGTGTCTGGATTTAAGAGCCGGAGGCAAAAGGCCACTGCCCAGAGGGCTGTGGGTGGGTTTTTTGCTCATAGTGTTGTGTTATGAATCCTCATTGTGGTGTTTTCCCAAGTTAATACAAGGTGAGTTTCCTCCTTTTTATTAAAGTTTCTTTTCTACACTCAGTGCGTGTGAGTGGGGAAAGTATCACCTCTTAGAGGCACCCAGTGGCCAGGGCTAGTTTCCCCAGGTTACTGGGTGGGGGCTTAAGCAGATTGTGTGTTGTATTGTTGAAGAGGAGCCCCAAGCACCCAGACAGGGAATTGTAACTTCAACCTTCAAAGTAAGAGCCAGAGGTGCTGCCAGCTGAGCTAGCCAGGCCGCCTAAATGTATTAACCCCTTTCACCGCAAGAGCAAACACTGGGTACTTCTGTGTTTCTCAGCAGCTGGGAAAGAGCCTCTTGGGGGAAACCCTCCCCTCCTCTTGCCCCACCCTCAATTGCTCTGTGGCTCTTAAGCCTTCCCTTGGAGCTGTCAGCACCAGCTGCCTCTGCTCCAGATGCCAAGAGGAGAGGTGTACTGGGGTCCAGCCTGGGACTCTTCCTCCCTCCTGCCTATCCATGACTATTAAACCTGGGCAAGAGGAAGAGGGTGGCAACTGGGCTGTCGACGTGCTCTCTTTCACGTAAATCAGTGTGACTCCTGGCCTATCCCTGCAGAAAGGTGTACCACATCTGTGTCCGGTGTGAGCTCAGATCAGAGGAATTGGAGGCTACCTCCTGCCCTCCACTGGTTCCACTATGGAGAGACATGTCCTCTAAACCGACCTCACTAGAAACCTGCACCAGGGAGTGGTCATCATAGAAGAGTTTCCTCTGACAGTTGGGAAAATGGGACCAGCGGTCCTCAGGCCATCTGACACAATTAAAATCCACCCCCTACACCAAACACTGTGTAGTCCAGAGGAAGGGAGCCAGTTCCTTTCACACCTTAACTGGGGACCATAAACACTAATATAGCGGTAACAAGATCCATGGAGCACTGCAAATGTGAAGAACAAGACTCCAACCTCATCATTCTTCCCTGGCCAGGAGGGCCAGAAAGACAGGCCCTTCCTCCAATCACCCTCTGCCCATCAAGCCACCCTAAAGCTGTTAATGTGCATTTCCTGAATGCACACCATGTCCAAGTCCAGCTTCTCCAAGTCACTGAACATCCTACAATCTCCTCCTGGGCCCTCCAATCCCTGCCACGTTCCACGTGGACACTTTTACAGATGCCCCTTCCCCAGTACTGCCCTCACTCAGCTGTGGAGAGGAGCTTTTGTCCCCAGTCCCTGCCCCCTCTGGCACCATCTCCGAGGGCCACCCTGCCTCACTCTCTTCCCACCATATTGGGTCAACCAATAAGTCGCATGGGAAATACAGCTCCCATCTCTGATTTTAAAAGGTCAGGTGGGCCAACTGGGGCAGAAGTCCATGCTCCATTGTCTTGTTGGGGATCTCAAAATCAGGGATTCACCTCAGGTAAAGGTGCTGCTGCGCTCCCAGAAAACAAGCCACCTCCACACAAAGAAAGATAAAAGGGCTGTTAAAGCCAGGGATTGAACCAGGGACCTTTAGATTTTCACACTAATGCTTGCCTAACTGAGCTACTTTGGTACCTGCATACTGCTTTTTTGGCCTGCTGCTTCTCTGTCTGGGATGTTTTTATCGGCCATGGCCATGGCACACAAAAAGGACGTCATTGTGAGTGGCCCACGAAGACAAGACTCGCTTTTGTCTGCCTTGCTCAGCTTGACTTGCTTCCTCACACCCTTCCTGCCTTAGTTCCCGGGTTGACCTGGTGGCAGAAGGGGACTGGGGGCCAGTGCTGCGGGGAGGAAGTTGAGATGGACCATGAGCTAGACTAGACCCTGACAGTAAGAGTCTGGCCACCACTTGCTGCCCCACCTTGTTGTCCTGGCTTCCCCCACTGGACGTCATTTAGGAAGGGAAGTGGGGCTTCTACCTCCCCTCCCCGATTTTCACATCACAGAGGAGCACAAACAGGAAAACAAATGGCTGCTCCATACTTCTCCCACGAGAGGAACCAGACGACCTTAGCTGTGGTGAGTAAGAAGTGTCTGTTGGCTGACAGGGCCTGTCCTCGAGGAGCTGGAACAGCAGCTGACACCTCCCCCTTGGCTCCACACTGTGGTAAATGCCCATTGCCTGGCTGCGTGGGTGAATGCTGCTCTGGGCTCTGGAGAAAGTCTGTATTGGTCTGTCAACCCCCCATCTTCACTGAGCCAGTCTGGTAAGGTCCCAAGTGCCCCCTCCGGCCTGGCAGCTGAGAGTCTGTGCAGACATCAACCCCCCTGCCAGCCCCACAGGCGGCAGCAGCACCAGCCCCCCCAGCACCACAGGGGCACTCAATGCACTTCCTGTGGGGAAATGGCTCCTTGGCATCCAGCTGCTAGAGTGAGAGCCAGGAGAGAGCAGTGTCTGGCTCACCTTGGGGGAGAGAAGAGACCTGATGAGAGCTGATCTTCAGTCTCCCTCGCAATGCTGGTCAGTTTTATTGCCACTATAATAGTCAGTGCTTCCCTTCAGGGCTGGCCCTAGAGGGGTGCAGGACCTGGGACAAATCCCCCCCTTTCTGCCCTTCCCCACTCCACCCCTTCCCCCAAATCCGACCCCTTCCTGCCCTGCATCTTCCTGCTCCATTCCTCTCCCTCCTCTTCCTGCACCCCACTGAACAACTGACCATTGGCAGGGGGAAGTGCTGAAGGGGAAGAGCAGGAGCTTGTCCACAAGGCCCGAAGCAGGGGCAGAGCTGGCTGCCAGTGGGTGCTGAGCACCTTTTTTTTCCCCCTGTTGGTTCTGCAGCCCCGTAGCACCCCTGCATTCACTGACTCGGCTCCTTTCATGCTCTAGAGAGAGGAGCAGATCCAGGGCTGTGGCTGATCTATGGGGCACCAGGTGAGTGGCAGAGACTTCAGCTGCTGAGAGTTTGCCTGACCCCTCAGGGACACAGTGTGAGGTGGTGCCCCAGGGATCTCTATGAAAGGCGCAGAACAGGATTTACTTGGGGTGGGGAGAGAATTGAGAGCATCTGTTTGTATAAAGGTATTGCGTGGGTGAGAGGTTGTGAGCAGGATTCAAACCTACAGAGGGGAATACTATTGGATTTATCAATTCTAACGCTTAACCACTCAGCCATCACAGCTGTGAGCATAATAAGGCTTTAATACCACAGAATAAATAATCATAATCACAATGAACTGGTAAATAATCACCATGCCCAAGCTTGAAGATTTCCCACAGCAAACCTGGCTCCCAAAGCACAGGGGGGGATTTGGGGTTTGTTCTCTTTGCTTAGCCATGTGCAGTTGCACAGAGAGCGCATTTAAAAGTTTCCCACAGAGCGGGAATGGGAAATGATTCTCAATTTGAAGCCTGATGTGAATGCGAATGTCTGGACCAAGGGGCCAGGGACTGGTCTTTGCTAGAGAAACCACTGTCAAGTTTTAGCAAATTAGGACAAGTCAGCAAATAAAAACAACCTCAGGTATCAAGTATCAGAGAGGTAGCCGTGTTAGTCTGGATCTGTAAAAGCAGCAAAGAGTCCTGTGGCACCTTATAGACTAACAGACATTTTGGAGCATGAGCTTTCGTGGGTGAATACCCACTTCGTCAGATGCATTTACCCACGAAAGCTCATGCTCCAAAACGTCCCTCAGGTATCAGTAACTGCTACAGGTTGCAAATTCCTACATGTAGCAGTTTCTGGCACTACACCTGTGCAGCTCTGCTCCCTGACTCTTCATGGGATCCTGCTCTCTCCTTAGCTCCACCCCACTCTGGCCCAGACAGTTGCAGATCACACAGAAGATGGGACTCCCTCATTTGATTGTGTGAAAGTAGAATGAATTACATTGTGAAAATAGAAAGGATTAAAGAAATGCTGTCTGTACCTTTAAGCAAAACTGTTGGAATGCTGCAATCCAGGTGTCAGGAATACAGACATTAACATAGAACAATTGGACCGTTTAAGGGCAATTGGTGAAGTATTAGCCTTAGATGGATAAGAGTTAGTAAGGAAGTAGGATATGCATGCTGTGCCCCAGGTGAATTTTACTGTTTTGCTTTCTTTGTCCCTTTGTCTAATTCCCGCTCTTTTATCTGTATAAATAAGACTGTTTAGGTCTTGCATGGCCACTCACATTACCTGGGTGTTATTGGCGGAGCACTGCGCTAATAAAACAGAGTGGTCTGACAAATTGTGAGTCCTGATTCTAACTTTGACAATTTGGAGGTTCCACCGAGATGGCAACCGTCTTCACTGGGGCTGTGTGATTCCTGACCGTTTTTGTAGGATGACCGTGGCAGCCAGCACCTGGGCATTTGGCCCGAGCGGTCCTCCACTAGAGCGGAAAGGCGCACAGCCACAGTGAGGTCTACGCCATCGAACCTATTGGTTCCCACTCTGTTCTGGTAGGGATCCCGGGATCTGACATCAGGAATCTGGTCAGGTAATTATTTCTGTGTTTTGTCCGGACTGAGGACTGTCCTGTCTCTTGTCTATCCGTCCTCTTGTGGAGTGTTTGAGTCTGGGTGCTGTCTCCGTCCGGGGATAGACCGACCAAGGGGTTCCTGTCCCCGCGGTCTGAGTGAGTGGAATCTGCACAATCGCAGCTGCATCGCACTTTGGGTAAAACCCCTGGTGTAAAAGCAAGGGCGATTGAGGCAGTAGCCTGTGGGCTCCTTTTGTGTGTTTGCACTGGGCATCGCTCTGAGGAACCCGAATTTCCTTCTTGTATGATTGGTGTGTGAAGTCCTCCTGTATTGGTAACCAGACGTCTAAGTCGGGACCATTCCCTAAATGAACGCCGGCTCATTTTATGTATTATGTATTTAGAATGGGTCTGGACTCCTGTAAAAAGGCTCCAGACTCCCGTAAATTTCTGGAAAAATGGTCTAGGCTAACTCAGGGGGATCCCAAAACTCAGTGGCCACTATTAAAATCTTGGTAAAAAAAATGAGTGGACGTCTTTAAGGACAAATTCGGCCAACCTAAAACTAAATTGGCTAAAGGAGAGGTTAATTGTTTCATGCAGTGGTGGCAAGAGGCAAATCATAGGTGGACAAACTCAAAACTTGCCTCTCTCAAATAGTCAAATAATAAGTTAAAAGCTTTATTAAAAGCCTCCTCTCCCACCACCAGACTGAGCGCTCCCCTTTACCCCGTTCTCCAGACCCCGGATCGATCCAACCCCCTTCATACTCCCATCTCATTGTAAAAAGGACAAAAAGCCCCTTGTTCTGTTCCCCTTTGTTGTCTGCCTCAAAAACTGATTCTTTAGTGTTCCACTACCAATTCAGCAAGGAGGGTGGGCTCCTCAACTAGCTCCTACCCTTCCTGGTCCCTTTCCTTGAACATTTCTTTCAAAATTGTGAAATGACCACAGTATCACTCACAAACGGTTCATTGAAAAAAAAAGCAGGATCGGGCCCAGACAAGCAGGCAAGCAACAGATAAATGTTGGAGAAAAATTTAGTTTTTGCTTTTAGTTTGGGTGCAGCAAAATCAACTTTGCATTTGATCTTGCTGCACAGTCAATAAGTTCAGATGGCGTGAGCCCAACAGAGACAGAAGGCCCCACGGACAGTTCTTCGACGACACCCCAATAGAGATTTTAAAATGTTTTTTACCTTTATTGTGGCGCCATGGAGTTCGAAGGGGAATGATTCATAGCAGCTGCCTGTGGGTCCGTAGGCGTAGGTTTGAATAGCCTCCTGGTTTATTATTTATGCTTTTAATTGCTTAATTTTAGTTATCAAGTACACATTTTTTTCCTTTTTTCCAACTTTTTTATTGTCCAGTTTTGCTACAGCTGGGGTATATTCACCTGCCACCCTTTCCGGTTAACCAGGGTGGAGAGAGGAATGCTAAACCCCTCTTCAATTTTTAGACTTACTGCGGCTGAGAGTGGGCACTTCTTTAATCATGCAATTCTTAATATATAACATCAACAATACCAAGCAAAGCAAACATAAAAATAACAAGGGTAAAACAAACAGATGGTGTAAATTCCGCAGGGCTCCCCCCTTTTCAATTGCTCACCAAATTGTGATAAATTTCTGTTACCAATTTATCCCTTGTGTTAGGTGATCAGGCTGACACTGCAGGACCTTGGGGGAAGATAAAGAAAACACACTATATAACTGAATTTTAAAGCTTTATTAATAAAATAATAAAACAACAATGGAGTGTTGGGAACGCTCCCACATTACTTAGGAAAAACATTAATGCTTCAAGCCCTATGCCATTTTTTTACTTACACATGTTCAGACTGGCCACGTCTGTGTATAACGTTCAGAGAAGGGAGAGAGGTGGACGGGAGATTATTCTGTATACAGCTTGTCCAGAATTTTCAACATGCTTTTGCTTTTGGGAGGGCTGTTTTTTGCACCCTGGAATCTCCTGCGGCATTTGTTTCAGAGATTCCAGTCCAGGTCTACTGCCTGTGGCTTCTTTGGTGTTACCAAGCCACACCGGCTCCGGGGTCACAAAGGCACACTGTTGGATTTTACTGGACAGTTAAGCTTTGCAAATATAATCTTAGTTCTGTAACTTGTATTGCCTTTGGTTTGCCTTTGTTTATATTGTTTTTTTACAGCCAGCTGGGGCCGAAAGCAGTTTTTCTTTGTACTTAGCATAATCTGCGTTGATTTTTTACCTTGAACGCAGTGCAACTTTCTCTTTATCTCTGGGCCAAGCTGAATTTCAAATTAACCTGTTTCTTTTTTTAATAGACAAATTGCTCACACTGTCAGAGGCTTTTTGATGATTAAAAGCTCCTTTTAGATGTATGATCTTATCTAGATTGAAGGTACCTTTTAGTGGGCATTGTTTAGATGGATTTTCATGCGTGTAAAGATTCCAATTTTTTAAATACCTACAGGTTGTTGGACCATAATGTACGTACATGAAGTAAGATGGGGTACCCTTAGGGGGTGAGCTGGAATGCTTAGACTGTCCCCTACCCATTTTCCAATTACACACACACAGGGGGGATGCCCTGTCCCCGCTAGCGGCACATAAACTAAGGATTTTTCCCTACAGGGTACTTACACAGGAGAGGCTAACAAGGATGGCCATGACCCTCCTACATTTTCCTTCAGCAAAGAGCGTCGGCTAGTCTCAGGGAGACGGCGCCGCTTACTCTGATTGCATCCAGTGAAATGATTAGATTGTCAGTAGCCCACACGGAAAGGAAAGGGGGAGGGAAGATGGGTTCACCTGCTCCTAGACCCAGGTAGCTTTCTTACCAGACGATGCCAGGCTGAGTCAGCCCACCATGGGTCGGATCTCCTAAAGATCCACTAGTTACCGGGCTTGCGTTAGAGTAGTCCTGGTTACGAGCTTTTGCTTTACAGGGTACTCGGGGCGTCTTCCGGTAACAGTTACTTACACTAGTGTATACACACACACACCAAGGCCTTATTTGTAAATACCACGATGCATCTGTACCTTATGTCCGGACCCAATACCATGAGGCGGTATAACAACCCCTTTTGAGGTGGTAAAAACCCCTTAGCACCGGTGCATACCTAATGCATTTTACTATGCATTACCTAATGCATTTACCTATGCATTACCTTGTTGGCCAACCCAGCAGTTTTTCAGTACTGCTATAAACTAACCTTATTGGGGCCTTTTCCCAATACCACTTTGTATCTCAGTAGGTGTTGCCATCCCGGATGAGCCCCCAAATTGTCGGAGAAAAACTCAGTTCTTGCTTTTTGTTTGGGTGCAGCAAAATCAAATACTTTATTTTAACTTCAGCGATTGCAATAGCGGGAGGGAGTGCCCTAGGACACTGGGTTACCCCAGTCCCGGACAGGTCTCTTAACAGGTAAACAATTACAGCAAGCATTTATACCTTTCAGGACTGGGGTAACCCAGTGTCCTAGGGCACTCCCTCCCTCAGTGCAAGGTTGTGATAACTTCTCACACAGTTTTTTCCTACTAGCCTTACACTATTCTCGCTTTTACAAGTTTCACGTCATTAGGGTTACTGTTAGCCTAACTTTTGCTAATAGACTGACATGCATTAAGATTCCCTACAAATCCTTGTCAATTCTTTTCCCTACTTTCACATAAACAAACTGAAGAACAGGTTGAAAGCCCTAAGGGAATAGTGTCAGGAGTAAGAAAAGCAGCAAGTGCAGGCATGAACCCCTGGAACAATACTTAAAATGGTGAAATCTGAGGTGATAAAGGTGTCATTTTGGGACATAAACAAGTGATTTAAGAAAGGAGTGAAAAGTTAACTCTACAGAGGCTGAAGAGAATTAAGCAGTTAAACTTTGTGGAAAATGTTAAAAAGGACCATGTTAAAGAGAAATTATTCTTGGTTTCTTTGCAGCCATTCTGAAGGGAGAATGGGCCCTTTTTCCAGAAGAATGCCTGTAAATAATCCATATATATATATATACAGCTATGTAAAAACAATGTAAAGAAATATTAAGGAAAAGAAAATGTGTATGTATCTATTTGTCTGTGAAAATATGTAACGTTCTAGGAATCTAAACCAACACATCTGGTTTGTAAAACTCCTGTTTTCTAGGTGTGAGATAAATTGATTTTGTTTTTGTTTTTAATGCCACTAAAAATTCATTTGACTCTTTAATTCAAAGTTGCAAAACTGACAGACCTTTTTGCAAGACCCAGGTAATTAGTGCTGGTTGGCTTTGGGATTTAGCATTTAACCCTTAAGGGGTAACTTGATTCTTTACAAAAATTAAAATGTTTTTAAATAAAGACCAAGTCATGGCTGCAATAGGGTAGTCAAAATCAGGAGAATAGCGAGAGATTCTGAAGTCTTTTTGTTTGTTTGTTTATTTGTTTTTTTAAACAATAGCAAATAAAAGTTGTAATGAAAGAATAAGAAATTAACAGTGACCCTCTGAAGCAACAGCAGAGATGAGGTGCACAAAACAAAAAGAAGCAATGTTAAAAACACTGAGCCTTAAAATAGCTCTGTGTAATCAGACAGTCATTTTTATAAGGGTACATGAAAACTCTGTAAGAACAAAAGAAACAGTTACACCTTATGTAAAAATTAATATGGCTAATGTTTTTAATAAGTTATAGTATAGAAAGAATGTGCATTTTCCCTAGGCCATGTGCAGTGTATGTTGTAGAAAGGGGTAGAAAAAATGCAAATGAAACGTGCTGTCGTGGTATAATTCCCCAATCTGAAGCTTAGCATCCAAAAGATGGGGTACCAGCATGAATTCCTCTAAGCTCAATTACCAGCTTAGAACCTGTAGCGCTGCCACCAACCAGGAATTCCAGTGCCTGGTACACTCTGGTCCCCACAAAACCTGGCCCGGGGACCGCCAAGACCCAGTCCCTCTGGATCTTAACACAAGGAAAGTAAACCTTTTCCCTCACCGTTGCCTCTCTCAGGCTTCCCCTTGCTGGGTTACCCTGGAAGATCACTGTGATTCAAACTCCTTGAATCACAAAACAGAGAGGACAATTCACCGTCCTCCCTCCTTCTCTCTCCCCCTCCCAGACTCTTCGTGAGAGAAAGTAATCCTGGCACAGAGAGAAATCAGCCTCTCTCTCCCTCTTCCCTCCTTTCTCCCCACCAATTCCCTGGTGAATCCAGACCCAGTCCCTGGGGGTCTCACCTGAATTAAAAAACAATCAGGTTCTTAAACAAGAAAAGCTTTTAATTAAAGAACGAAAAAACAGTAAAAATTATCTTTGTAAATTTTAAAAAAATGGAATAGGTGCAGGGTCTTTCAGCTATAGACACTGGGAACACCCTCCCAGCCTAAGTATACAAGTACAAATTAAAATCTTTTCAGCCAAATACCAATTTGAACTCCTTTCAGCCAAATACACATTTGAACTTCTTCCAACCAAATACACATTTGGAAATAAAGAAAACAACCATAAGCCTAACTCGCTTTATCTACCTAGTACTCACTAGTCTGAACTTATAAGAGCCTGTATTGGAGAGATTGGAGAGAAACCTGGTTGCACGTCTGATCCCTCTGAGCCCCCAGAGTGAACAAGAACCAAACACTAACAGCACACACAAAAACTTCCCTCCTTCAAGGTTTGAAAGTATCCTGTCCTCTGATTGGTCCTCTGGTCAGGTGACAGCCAGGCTTACTGAACCTGTTAACCCTTTACAGTCAAAGAGATATAAAGTACTTCTGTGCTATTAACTTTTCTTATCTGTTTATGACACATGCTGCTGAATTAAAATCCTAATAGGGCTCCAAAAAGAGCCGCAATAGGCTGTGTTTTCTTTTTCAGATCCCTGTGTGTTAAGACAGAGTCTCTGAGCTCTGCTGAGGCTTTGAATCCAAAAGCCAAGCCTGTGTTGATGCAAATTACCTAACTGATAAAGAAAGGTGAGAACTGCCAGCACAAAAGAAGCTGCAAATAAAGAACATACCTGGTCAGCAAACAAAATGCCTACATAAAAGGCCTGGTATAACAATATACCTTTAATAGATTTGATGCTAATGTTATTGTTAATATTAAACATTAAAATAAATTTAGTGTTAGTAAGTACCCCTGTAACAGCTTATAGTGTGTATGATTTTTGGAAAAATCCTTTAAAGTAATATGGTAATGATGCTTCTCAGCTGTTACCTGTGAATAAACTTAAGGCTTAACACAGCAGGAAAAACATTACAAACTTGGTCTGCTACATAAAAGGAAAAACTTGAGGTACACCACCTCATGAATTTAATAACCAAACAGTGGAATAATTTCCGCATAACTCTTAAAAAGTAGAACCCATTAAAACCTGGCCTGCCTATAGAACAAAAAACACAAGAAAATATAGGGGTAATTCCTCTGTTTTGCCGGCAATCAGCAAGGGTATTTGTAAAAGAAAGGAATCTTTTAAGTAATAATCAATGCCACCCCAAAAGGGGTAGAAAAATGTTATTTTTGTCTTTCAGATAATCCAAAGTACTGTATAATGGCCTATGTGTATGTGTTAATTCTTGGGGGGAAGTGTTTAAAAAGTGTTAACAACCCACCAGAAGACAAATGTAAATGTAATGTAAGTACTGTGTTTACCAATAATCACATTTACTATTTGCCACAACAACAACAAAAGAGTCTCAGGTTAGTGTAAGCACTGATTTAGCTCAGTTCTCTATCAATCTTGGCATTGAATGGCAAACAGTTACCAATCATCTGTTAAAAGGTAAAAAGGTAACATAGTTCCTAGAAAAAAATGTGGAAAATTGGACCATTCATATTATACACACAAATGGGGACATGTTAAGAATTGCCACTGCAGAAAAACATAACAGCCTACCATTGGTATAACATATTTTTGGATGGTCTCCCACAACTACTGGCATACTAATATTACTACCCCTAATTGTGTTTTTGGTTTTAAATTGTATGTGTTTAATCGAAATGTTTAAAATGTGCTGGTGGATAAAACAAATGTATGCAAAGCTAAAGCCACAGGCCCAAATCACCTCTCAGTATTTTCTATTACATGGACTAAATAAGAAGTGACACTGGTGATTAATAATCTTAGCGTCAAAAGGGGATATGTAGGAGCAGGATTTTATAATATCTCATAAGAATTAAAGTATAATTTGATTTCATCTTGCTAGCCACCTTTTTTAAATAGCAGAAAGAAATGACCCCCTGGGACTTTAAGATTCTGTTTTCCCATATGCATTACAAATTGGGCCCTCTCTAACTCTTTGTTTTACGATTTAGGTAGTAAGAGACAGGATTCTCTATTGTGTCTATGTTAAGTAAATTAGAGAAACATTGAAGGCCTGGGTCTCAATGTAAATTGTCTTGGTTATTAATTGTAAAACTTAGCAAGGTTTAATTTGCAATGCTTTTTTGCTCGATATAAAATACTACTGTTGTATTCTCAATTTATTTGTGTGAATGAGGAATGTATGCATCAGGAAAAGATAAAGGTGTGAAGGCCATTGTTATAGCCAGAGTCAAGGAAGAAATAGTAAAGAGACTTAAAGAACATCAAAGAATCACCAGGCACTGCTTACTACCCCGACGGCGGTTAAACTGTCTGGCATCTCAGAGTGGATACATGCTTTGCAGTGTAAGAATGCACCACCCCCAGTGAACCAATCATCACTTCAGGACCACGCAGAGTGACTTGTGACTCCAGAAGAAGACGTAGAGGAACAGCCTGCAATACCTTACAATCTACGTTCTCATAAGGGTTGCCAGAAGCAGACGACAACCTAAAGCAAGGCCTTAGAAGAAGCAGTAGTGTGCCTAGCGCCTGCTGCCTGGTGGACATAAAACTGTGACTGCAGTTTCCTCAGTTGAGGTTGTCAGAACCAGAAGGGCCCTGCCTCCAACATACGCCTCTGGTGGTGCCTGTTCCTCGACTGCTGGTGTCTTAAGGTCTAGGGAGTCCACAACAATGACAATTCTTTTATCCAGCAGCAAGTTTGGATAGCTCAGACCCTTATTATTTCTAAATGCTAGGTCTGCAGCCACATCCCAGCCCACTCTCAAACTGGTGTTCCTGTCCTGGCTATCCCACTCAATTCCCCAGACCTCACTGGAGGACCTTGTCCTTTTAACACAATATGGAACAGTAATGACACCTGGGAAGAGGCTATTGGCAGTTCCTTTATCCCGCTTGGGGGAGTAATACACCAGGCAAAAAGGCTCCTGAGGTTACAACCAGTAGTTAAAATAATGGCAGATAAAACCGGAGAAAGTTTAAGAGCCCTGGCCAAAGAAACAGGGGCGATCCGACAGGTGGCCTTCCAAAACCGTCAGGCATTAGACATAGTGCTGGTGGCCAAAGGAGGGACCTGTGCTCTCATTGGAAAAGAATGTTGTCTGTTTATACCTGATGATAGCAATGAGGTAATAGATCGCGCTAGCCACTTACAACAAATCGCATATCTTCCTCAAGTAGAGCCGAGTTCTTTATGGAAGTGGCTAAATAACCTGTTCAATTTCTCTGGTATAGGAAACTGGTTGTTTCAGGGAGCCCTAACTATCCTGTTTGGAATCTTAGTGATTTTTGTATGCTTTCAGTTAATCTCCTGTTGTATCCAGAATTGTGTCACCCAGGTGACTGCCCCAAAACAGAGTGATAAATGATGATTTTGAATATCGCTGATGAACAAAGAGATAAGGAACGGTTAATTTGTGGAACCCAGTAATTGTTGGTCATGGCATGCGCTTGACCGAAAGGAGGGATTGTGAAAGTAGAATGAATTATATTGTGAAAATAGAAAGGATTAAAGAAATGCTGTCTGTACCTTTAAGCAAAACTGTTGGAATGCTGCAATCCAGGTGTCAGGAATACAGACATTAACATAGAACAATTGGACCGTTTAAGGGCAATTGGTGAAGTATTAGCCTTAGATGGATAAGAGTTAGTAAGGAAGTAGGATATGCATGCTGTGCCCCAGGTGAATTTTACTGTTTTGCTTTCTTTGTCCCTTTGCCTAATTCTCGCTCTTTTATCTGTATAAACAAGATAGCTTGTGTCTTGCATGGTGCTCACATTATTTGGATGTTATTAGCAGAGAGCTGTGCTAATAAAACAGTGTGGTCTGACAAACTGTGGCCTTGGCTACACTGGCACTTTACAGCTCTGCAACTTTCGCGCTCAGGGGTATGAAAAAAACACCCGTCTGAGCACTGCAAGATACAGCGCTGTAAAGCCTCAGTGTAATCAATGCCGCAGCGCTGGGAGCGCGGCTACCAGTGCTGCAAGCTACACCCGTAGAGGATGTGGTTTACGTGCAGCGCTGGGAGAGCTCTCTCCCAGTGCTGGTGCTCCGACCACCCTCACACTTCATAGCGCTGACGCGGCAACGCTTTGAAATTTCAAGGGTAGCCATACCCTGTGAGTCCTGAGTCTAACTTTAACAGGAGCGGATGTTCAAGCGGGGGCAGGGCGCTGCCTCCCCTCCCCAGCTCTGCGAGGGGACTGGGGAGCATTTGTTCCTGTGGGGGCGGGGCGCTGCCTTCCCTACCCAGCTCTGCGAGGGGACTGGGTAGTGGTCATTCCTGCAAGGATGGGGCATTGGGTTCCCTTCCCAGCTCTGCGAGGGGACTGGAGAGCAGCCGTTCAAGTGGGGGTGGGGCTCTTCCTTCCCTCCCAGGCTCTGTGAAGGGACTGGGGAGCCGCCTTTCCAGCGGGGGCGGGGCGCTGGGTTCTTGTCCCAGCTCTGCCAGGGAGTGGCGAGCTGCCATTCCAGCGGGGGCGAGGTGCTGCCTTCCCTCCCCAGCTCTGCCAGTGGACTGGGGAGAGGCCGTTCCTGCAGGGGTGGGGCGCTGCCTTACCTCCCCAGCTCTGCGTGTGGACTGTGGGGCCGCCATACCAGCGGGGGCAGGGTGCTTTGTTCCCTCCCCAGGTCTGCGAGGAAACTGAGGAGCGACTGTTCCAGCGATGGCGGTGCGCTGGGTTCCCTCCCCACCTCTGCGAGCGGACTGGGGAACGTCCGCTCCTGCGGGGCGTGGCGCTGGTTTCCCTTCCCAGCTCTGCGAGGGGACTGAGGAGCGGCCGTTCCAGCGGAGGCGGGGCTCTGCATTCCCTCCCCAGCTCTGCTACTGGACTGCAGAGTGGCCGTTCCTGCAGGGGCGGGGCGCTAGGTTCCCTCCCCAGCCCTGCCAGGAAAATAAGGAGCGGCCGTTCCTGGGGGGCGGAGCGCTACCTGCCCTCACCACCTCTGCAAGGAGACTGTGGGTCCGCTATTCCAGCGGGGGCGGGGCACTGTTTTCCCTCCCCACCCATGCAAGGGGACTGGGGAGCGGCCGTTCCTGCGGGGGTGGGGCACTGTGTTCTCTCCCCAATTCTGCGAGGGGACTGTGACGCTGCCATTCCAGGGTGGGTGGGGCGCTCAATTCCCTCCCCAGCTCTGCGAGGGGATTGGGGAGCATCCGTTCCAGCGGGGGCAGGACGCTGGGTTCCGTCCCCGGCTCTGCGATGGGACTGAGGAGCATCCATTCCTGCGGCGACGGGGCTCTGCATTCCCTCCCCAGCTCTTCCAGGGGAGTGGGGACCGTTCATTCCTACGGGGGCTGGGAGCTGCCTTCCCTCCCCGGCTCTGCGATGGGACTGGACAGTGGCTGTTCGTGCGGGGCAGGCCACTGGGTTCCCTCCCCACCTCTGCCAATGGACTGGGCACCGAGTTCCCGCATCATTTTTGCTAGGGGACTGTGGAGCCGCCTCTCCAGTGGGGTGGGGCGCTACCTTCCCTCCCCGGCTCTGCAGGGGAATGAGGAGAGACCGTTCCAGAGGGGGCGGGGTGCTGCCTTCTCTCCCCAGCTCTGGGAGGGTACTAGGGTGCGGCCATTGCAGCCAGGGAAGGGGTCTGGGTTCCCTCCCCAGCTCTGCCAATGGACTGGGGAGCTCCCTTTCCAGTGGGAGTGCTCGGTTCCCCTCCCATCTCTGCCAGCGGACTGGGGAGTGGTCATGCCAGCGGGGGCGGGGCGCTGGATTCCCTCCCCAGCTCTGACAGGGGACTGGGGAGCGTCTAGTCCAGCGGGGGCAGGGCGGTGGGTTCCCTCCCCGGATCTGCGAGGGAAATGAGGAGCTGCCGTTCCTGGACGGCGGGGCGCTGCCTTTGCTCCCCAGCTCTGCCAGGGAACTAGAGAGCGGCTACCGGGGTTGGGGCGCTGCCTTCCCTCCCTAGCTCTGCGAGGGGACTGGGGAGCGGCTGTTCCAGCGGGGGTGGGGCACTGGGTTCCCTTCCCGGCTCTGCAAGGAGACTGGGGAACAGCCTTTCCTGCGGGAGCGGGGCGCTGGACTCTCTCTGGCTCTGCGTGGGGACTGGGCAGCGGCCGTTCCAGTGGGGGCGGGGTGCTGCTTTCCCTCCCCAGCCCTGTGAGAGGACGGGGGAGCGGCTGTTCCAGCGGGGGCAGGGCGCTGGTTTCCCTCCCCAGCTCTGCGAGGGGACGGGGGATCGGCCGTTCCAGCAGGGGCGGGGCTCTGCCTTCACTGCCCGGCTCCGCGATGCGACTGGGGAGCCGTCTTTCCTGCAGGGGCCGGGCGCTGGGTTTCCTCCCCGGCTCTGCGAGGGGACTGGGGAGCAGCCGTTCCTGCGGGAGGCAGGGCGCTGCCTTCTGTTGCCGACACAGAAGGTGCCCGGGGCAAGCAACAATGGTTTGTGCCCAGAGTGCGAAGCCCCAAAGAACACACACCCGGGTGGAGAAACAAACAAAGTTTATTTGAGATCTCAAAGCGGTGCAAGGAGACGAACGCCTCAAATCATGCACCACTACACAAGCGGCTTGACCCTTTTTATAATTTTTTTTCTCTTTCTTCTTTCTTCCCCGCCCCTCCTCCTCTTCCTTCCTCCCCTGTAGCAATTAGGTAAGCGCAGGTGCATTAAGTAATCTTGGCCGCGGCAGCTTGTTAGTAAGTTTTCCTTCGGCAAGTTACCTTGTCCTTCTGCTAAAGGTGCACAGGCCTTATCACTACTGCTTTAGACCGGTTTTAGCTGTGCTGCAACTGATAACTTACTGTTACACATTTCATTTCACAGCTGCTGGCTTTCTAGATTCATAGATTCATAGATTCTAGGGTCAGAAGGGACCAATGTGATCATCTAGTCCGACCCCCTGCACAAAGCAGGCCACAGAACCCTACCCATCCACTTCTGTAACAAACCCCTAACCTATGCCTGAGTTATTGAAGTCTTCAAATTGTGGTTTGAAGACCTCAAGCTGCAGAGAATCCACCAGCAAGTGACCCATGCCCCACACTGCAGGGGAAGGTGAAAAACCTCCAGGGCCTCTGCCAATCTGCCCTGGAGGAAAATTCCTTCCCGACCCCAAATATGGCGATCAGCTAAACCCTGAGCATGTGGACAAGACTCACCAGCCAGCACTCAGGAAAGAATTCTCTGCAGTAACTCAGATCCCATCCCATCACCAACCACTGGGCATACTTATCTGGCGATAATCAAAGATCAATTGCCAAAATTAGGCTCTCCCATCATACCATCCCTTCCATAAACTTATCAAGCTTAATCTTAAAGCCAGATATGTCTTTTGCCCCCACTACTCCCCTTGGAAGGCTGTTCCAGAACTTCACTCCTCTAATGGTTAGAAACCTTCGTCTAATTTCAAGTCTAAACTTCCTAGTGTCCAATTTATACCCATTCGTTCTTGTATCTACATTGGTACTAAGCTTAAATAATTTCTCTCCCTCCCTAATATTAATCCCTCTGATATATTTATAAAGAGCAAGCATATCCCCCCTCAGCCTTCTTTTGGCTAGACTAAACAAGCCAAGCTCTTTGAATCTCCTTTCATATGACAGGGTTTCCATTCCTCGGATCATCCTAGTGTCCGTCCCTAATGCAGGTTCGGTGAATCGTTTAATCGAGGGAGGAAAATTAAAACCAGACAAATGTAAACTTCAAAACACCACGTGGCCAATTATTAACAGGGAAAAAAAAATCACAACTTGGGCTGGGGAGGAGCACTTTTATCAACTAACAGTACTATTGTAACCAGAAACCTTTACACAACCTGAAGCAATCTATTTACATTCATCGACAAGGAACCAAATGATTCAAAATTAACTGCCCCTTAGAAAAAGGTAAACGAATACACCAAATAAAATAAACTGTGTGCACACTAACCAAGTACTACTGTGAAATACACCAATTAACTTCAATAACAGTCAATACAATAACTCAGTTCTTACATACCATGTATACACAACTTCACATTAGATAGCAATATATGCAGTTCTGTACCAAACAAGAGAGGGGAAAGGAGAAGAGGCTAAGCAAAGCACAGACAGGAAAAATTCGAAAGCAAGTACCGTATTCCAGGCGCAGCTGACCAGCAGAACAGACACCAGGAGCATACTGAATCCGTAGAAGATGACGTTGAAAAGCAATAAAACAACACGTCCCGAGCCGGCTATATCCGGAGGAGACCCCTGGCAGAAGGGTTGATCAGATCCTTCAGTCAGTACGTGGATACTCCTGCAGATCCTGGCACGAGGCATGGTTTTATTCAAAGGCCCTTTTACACTTGTCAGGATCTGATTGGTCCCTAGCTCCTACGCCCTCCAGGTTCCCAGCTGTTGCCCCCTACGTAGATGGAATTTGCACGGCACATTAGAAGCTGCTAGAAGCTGCACTCAGCACACTAGCATAGTTTTGCACACAACCCTAATCTGACCATTTGAAGTGAATTATGATTAGTCAGATTGGGTCCCTTTGCCCACAGCACGCTGGTGTTATGCACACAGCACTAACTTGACCTTTGGGTTACCGGGCAGAAGAGCAGGAGACTGCACACGACACCAGCCTGACCCCTAGGTGACCAGGAAAAAGAGCGGGAAAAATGCACACGGCACTCTAATGTTGCACACCGCACCATGGTGTTGCACACAGTACCAGTGTGACCTCTAGATGACCGGCAATTGGCCATACAGACACCATGTTGGGAAAAGACCTTAGGGCTGCAACACCTAGTAGCCCGTCTCTGAACCTGTTCCAGTTTGAATTCATCCTTCTTAAACATGGGAGACCAGAGCTGCACACAGTATTCCAGGTGGGGTCTCACCAGCGCCTTATATAACGGTACTAACACCTCCTTTACTTTGCTGGAAATACCTCGTCTAATGCATCCTAAAACCGCATTAGCTTTTTTAACGGCCATATCACATTGGCAGCTCATAGTCATCCTGTGATCTACCAATACCCCAAGTTCCTTCTCCTTCTCTGTTGCTTCCAACTGATGCATCCCCAATCTATATCTAAAGTTCTTATTATTAATCCCTAAGTGCATGACCTTGCACTTTTCACTATTAAATTTCATCTTATTACTATTACTCCAGTTTACAAGGTCGTCCAGATCTTCCTATATGATATCCCGGTCCTTCTCCATGTTAGCAATACCCCCCAGCTTCGTGTTATCCGCGAACTTTATTAGCACATTCCCGCTTTTTGTGCCAAGGTCGGTAATAAAAAGGTTAAATAAGATTGGTCCCAGAACCGATCCTTGAGGAACTCCACTAGTAACCTCCTTCCAGCCTGATAGTTCACCCTTCAGTATGACCCGTTGTAGTCTCCCATTTAACCAGTTCCTTATCCACCTTTCAATTCTCATATTGATCCCCATCTTTTCCAGTTTGACTAATAATTCCGCATGTGGAACCGTATCAAATGCCTTACTGAAATGGAGGTAAATTAGGTCTACCACATTTCCTTTGTCTAAATAGTCTGTCACCTTCTCAAAGAAGGAGATCAGATTGGTTTGGCACCATCTACCTTTAGTAAAACCATGTTGTACTTTGTCCCAATTACCATTGACCTCAATGTCCTTAACTACTTTCTCCTTCAAATTTTTTCCAAGACCTTACATACTACAGATGTCAAACTAAGAGGCCTATAGTTACTCGGATCACTCTTTCTCTTTCTGTTAGGCTGGAGCTGGCTGAGGGAGGACGTGGGGGTCTGGTTCACTGCCCCCCAGGATGTACCTGGCCGAGGGGTTCGGTTTGCTGTACTTACAAGCTTTATTTTAGACCCTGTTCCTGTCATCAAATAAACCCCTGTTTTACTGGCTGGCTGAGTCACGTCTGACTGCAAAGTGGGGGTGCAGGAGCCTGTGGGTTCCCCAGGACCCCACCTGGGTGGACTCGCTGTGGGAAGCGCACGGAGGGGCAGAGGATGCTGAACGCTCCAAGGAGAGACCCAGGAGGTGAAGACGTGTGAGCTTCTTGCCCTGAACAAGTCTGCTCCAAGGGAGAGGAGGCTTCCCAAAGTCCTGCCTGGCTTTGTGGGGAGCAGTTCCAGAGCATCGCCTGGGGACTCTGTGAAACCTCGCAGAGCTGGGGAGAGAAGGTAGCGCCTCTCCCCCGCTTTAACGGCCGCTCCCCAGTCCCCTGGTAGAGCTAGGAAGGGAACCCAGCACCCCAACTTCGCTTGAACGGCCACACCCCAATCCCCTCACAGAGCTGGGGAGAGGAGACAGCGCCCCGCCCCCACAGGAACGGCCGCTCCTCAATCCCCTCGCAGAGCTGGGGAGGGAAGGCAATGCTCCGCCCCCGTAGGAATGGTCGCTCCCCAGTCCCCTCACAAAGCCGGGGAGGGAAGACAGTGCCCCTCTCCCACTGGAACTGGAACTCCCCAGTCCCCTCGCAGAGCTGGAAAGGGAAGGCAGCGCCCCGTCCCAGCTGGATCAGCCGCTACACCGTCCCCTTATAGGGCTGAGGAGGGAACCTTGTGCCTTGACCCCGCAGGAACGGCTGCTCCCCAGGCCCCTGGCAGAGCTCGGGAGGGAACCCAGCACCCCACCCCCACAGGAATGAGAGCTGCTCAGTTCCCACATGGAGCTGGGAGGGGTACCCAGCACCCCGCCCCCACAGGAACGGCCATTCCCCAGTCCCCTCGCAGAGGTGGAGAGGGAACCCAGCACCCGCCCCCGGAGGAACGGCCACTCCCCAGTCTCCTCGCAGTGCTGGGGAGGGAACACAACACCCCGCCCCGGCTCGAACGGCCGCTCTCTTGTCTTTTGGCAGAGCTGAGGAGGGAATCCAGCACCTGCCCCCGGAGGAACGGCCACTCCCCAGTCCCCTCGCAGTGCTGGGGAGGGAAAGCAGGGCCCTGCCCCCCTCGAACGGCCTCTCCCCAGTCCCCTGGCAGAAGTGAGGAGGGAACCCAAGGCCCTGCTCCCGCTGGAACGGCCGCTCCCCATTCCCCTCGCAGAGCTGGGGAGGGAATCTAGCGCCCCACCCCTGCTGGAGCTGCCGCTTCCTAGTCTGCGCAGAGGCGGAGGAAATTCAGCCCGCCGCCCCAGCAGGAACGGCGGCTCCCCAGTCCCCTGGCAGAGCAGGGGCGGGAAGGCACTGCCCCGCACCCTCTGGACCAGGCACTTCCCAGTCCGCTGGAATAGATGGGAGGGGAACCCAGCGCACCTCCTCCACTGGAACGGAGGCTCCCCAGTCCCCTCCCAGAGCCTGAAAGGGAAGGTAGCCCCACCCCCGCTGGAACGGCCTCTCCTCATTCCCCTGGCAGAGCCGGGGAGGGAAGGTAGCGCCCCGCCCCCGCTGGAGCAGCCGCTCCCCAGTGCCCTAGCAAGGATGGCGAGTGAACCCAGCGCCCCTCCCTTGCTGGAAAGGCTGCTCACCAGTCCATTGGCAGAAATGGGGAGGGAACCCAATGCCCCGCCCCCGCTAGAATGGTCACTGTCCAGTCCCATCGCAGAGCAGGGAGGTAACCCAGAGCCCTGCCCCCACTGAAACGGATGGTCTCCAGTCCCCTGGCAGAGCTGGGGAGGAAATCCAGTGCCCCGCCCCCACTGGAACAGTCGCTCCCTAGTCCCCTGGCAGAGCTGAGGAGTAAAGGCAGCTCCCCACCCCCGCAGGAACGACCATTCCAAAATCCCCTCGCAGGGCTGGGGAGGGATTCCAGTGCCCCGCCCCCGCAGGAATGGCGGCTGCCCAGTCCCCTGGCAGAGCTGGGGAGGGAACCCAGCACCCCGCCCCCGTGGGAAAGGCCGCTCCCCAGTTCCCTCTCAGAACTAGGGAGTGTTGGTGTCACTAGGCATAACCCTAGGTAACTCGGGTGGGTGGAAGGCCACGAATGTCGATGAAGCCCTCCTGTTCTAGGCCAAAGCAAACCAAAGCCCCTCCATGTTGAACTCTGCTCGACCTAGAAAGCTATCAGTTGCAGCACAGGTCAAACCAGTCTGAAGCAGTAGTAATAAGGCCTCTGTGTTGAAGGACAAGATAACTGGCAGAAGGAAAACTTACTGTTGGTGTCACTCTGGCATAACCCTAGGTAACTCGGAAAGGTGATAGACCACAAGTGTCAATGAAGCCCTTCTGCTGTAGGCCTTAATGAACCAATGTTCCTCCATGTTAAACACTTTGTGTAACCTAGTGTAACCTAATGTACTAATAGCTGCAAAAATATAGTATTGTTAGCTTTTGATTGTAATAGCCAGTTCTCTGCTGTAACACATTGAAGCTAGGCTAGAGCACGTTCAAGGTCGTTTTAAGATACTGTATACATGTCTCAGCAGCAGAGAGGGGGAAGTCAAAAGATTGACTGAAAAAGGATACTGCAGCTGGATGGGAAAGTACAGGGGAGTGAAAGATCAGCTAGTCAGCAAGAAAGTTTTGTAGTAAACAACTGGGATATAAAAGG
The DNA here is from genome assembly GCF_007399415.2 of Gopherus evgoodei. Lineage (NCBI taxonomy): Eukaryota > Metazoa > Chordata > Testudines > Testudinidae > Gopherus > Gopherus evgoodei. Next base: position 43,372 of record NW_022059845.1, on the reverse strand, counting down.
AAGAAACTGCTTGTTTTAGGTGTGCAGGATCTGAGATTGCAGCAAAGAATCCTGTGGCACCTTATAGACTAACAGACGTTTTGGAGCATGAGCTTTCATGGGTGAATACCCACTTCCTCAGATGCATGTCTTGATCTGAGATTGTTATTTCTCCCCGGCACCTTATCTGAGCTCAAATAAATTTGGTTGTTTGCTTCTCCACCCTAGTGTGTTTATTGGCGCTTAAGCACTCTAGGCAACGAACCACTGTTGCTTGCCTCTGGCACTGCTGTGTCTGCAACATTACTAACAAGCTGTCGCAGCCAAGGTTACTTAATGCACCTGCGCTTACCTACAGGGTAGGGAGGGGGGGGGAAGAAAAAGAATTTAAAAAGGGAAAAGCCGCTTATGTGTGTGTGCAGGATTTGAGATTGTATTCTCCCTTGCACCTTATTTGAGCTCAAATAAACTTGTGCTTTGCTTCTCCATCCTGGTGTTTTTATTCGAGCTGAGCACACTGGGCCACGAACCACTGTTGCTTGGCCTTGGGCACTGTCTGTACCAGCAACAGGAGGGAAGGCAGCGTCCCATCCCCACTGGAACGGGCACTCCCCAGTTCCCTCGCAGAGCTCGGGAGGGAACCCAGTGTCCTGCCTCCTCTAGAACGGCTGCTCCAAAGTCCCCTCGCAGAGCTGCTCAGGGAAGGCAGCGCCCTGCCCCCACAGGAACGGCTGCACCCCAGTCTCCTCACAGAGTCAGCGAGGGAACCCAGTGACCCGCCTCCGTGGCAATGGCCGCTCCCCATTCACCTCGCAGAGCTGGGGATGGAAGGCAGAGCCCTGCCCCCTCCCCAATGGCCATCGGCCAGTTTCCTCGCAGAGCTGGGGACGGAAGGCAGAGCCCCACCCTCGCAGGAACTGTCGCTTCCCAGTCCCCTCGCAGAGCTGGGGAGGGGAGGCAGCGCCCCGCCCCCGCTGGAACGGCTGCTGCCCTGTCCTCTCACAGGCTGGGGAAGGGGGGCAGCGCCCTGCCCCCGCTGGAACGGCTGCTGCCCTGTCCTCTCACAGGCTGGGGAGGGGAGACAGCGCCCCACCCCTGCTGCAACTGCCGCAGCCCAGGCCCCTCTCACAGCCAGGGAGAGAAGTCAGCGCCCCTCCCCCATTCAAATAGCCAATCCACAGGCCCCTCCCAGAGCTAGCAAGAGAAGCCAGTATCCCACCACCACTCGAACTGCCACTGCCCAGGCCCCTTCCAGAGCTGGGGAGGGGAGCCGGCGCCTCACCCCCTCTGGTACCTCCGCTTCCCAGCCCCTTCATGGAGCTAGGGAGGGAACCCAGAGCCCAGCCACCGCTTGAACTGCCACTCCCCACTCCCCTCCCGGAGCTGCAGAGGCAAGCCAGCGCCCCACCTGTGGTGTTATGAGTATAATATCTCAGTGAAAGGTGATAGGGCCAGAAAGAGTTAATTAACTCACCTCACCGACTGACCTGACCCATGGGTGAACCTTAAGGACTAGTTAGCAAGATCTGTAAATGAATAAAGCTTTGAAATGCAAGTCTGCATTGTTGGACGTAGAAGGGTAGAGGTTTGCTCAGGTCTTGAGATGTCAGCAAAGAGGTCTTGTCTATTGCTCTAGTTTTAATTCAAAGATCAAAAAAAGAGAGTATTAGCATTTAAGATCATACTAGAGTGAAATAGTTTTATTGTCTATATGTCTCTTTGAACGTTATGGTAACCTGTATCTCAACTGTTTAATGCATAAATTACTCTGTGCTAATGGCCAGGATGTTTGGGAGAAGGAGTTAAGCCTATTGTTTTCTCAGGCCGAAAGGCTGCGGGAAATGTATAAGAAGCCTGGGATACGATCCTTCTTCATCTCAGATCTGCTTTGGGTTTCAAGAGGGGGAAACTTTAAGCCACAAGGATTGAGATCCCCAGTCATTGACTGGAGCCACCCTGAATCTGGAAATTGGACTATAACGTAGGGACTATTTCTAAAAGGACTTTTGGCAATTACAAGCTCACCTTTACTATGTATCTAAATATCAAGAATTGAATTCAAGTCTGTCTGTATATGGATCTTTTAACCAACACTCTCTCTCTTTTCTTTACTAATAAATTTTAGCTTAGTTAATAAGTATTGGCTATAAGCGTGTATTTTGGATAAGATCTAAGTTGTAATTGGACCTGGGTATGTGGCTGATCCTTTGGGATTGGAAGAACCTTTTCTTTTATATTATGAAATAAGATTTTCAGGAATCATCATCATATGTTTGACAGGTGTGTCTGGACGGAGGCCTAAGGCTTGGCACTTTAAGGGAACTGCATGGTTTGGACTTCTAAGTGACCAGTGAGGTACTATAGAAGCTCTTTTGTGCCGGTTGGTAAATCTAAGTATTGAACTAACCACCAGCATTTGGGGTATGTCTGTCCTGTTTTGTTTGCAGTTCACCCTGATTGAGTGACCTCAGCTGGCTCCCACGAGCAGCACCGTCACAGTGGCGTAGACGTGCAAGTATCCACAGAACCAGGTCAATTAGGCTTTGGGTCAGAATCCCATGCTATCCAAATTTGAGATTTGGGATTGAGAATTTGGTTGATTAAAGATCAGTGACCAAGAGACAGAAGGCATCAGCAAAAGCAATGAAACTGCAAGCCCTGATGGACAGCCTGCAGTTTGAACATGAGCAAAAACTGGCAGAAATTCGAATGAGAGAGAAGCAAGCCTTGGCCCAGCTGGAGGAAGAAGCTGCTGAAAGAAAGGAGGAGGCTGATGAGAGAGAAGAGAAAGCTCGTAAGGGGCGTCTGGAATTACTGGCTGCTGAGGAGAAAGCTCGACAGAGGCAACACAAGCTGGAACAGGAGACTCACAAGATGCAACAAGAAACTGCCAGACTTCAGCTCCAAGTCAAATAAGCAAGGAAAGAACAGCAGAAACTGTATCCTCTTGAAAATCCAGCTTATAACTATGTTGATATGTGGTATTACTCAGAGCAGTTTTCTGTGTTTAACCAGTTTTGCTATAGTCAGGGAGAGGGGGAGTCTAACCTGGTGGGTAATAGCTGTTTGTCTGTTCAAGAAAGCAGTGTGTCTGGGAATGAAGTTTCTGAAAGTCTGTCTAATGTCTCAGAAGTGAATCTGGAGTTAGGCATGGCTACACTTACAGTTTTGCAGCGCTGGTAGTTACAGCTGTGTTCGTACAGCTGTGTAGGGCCAGCGCTGCAGTGTGGCCACACTGACAGCTACCAGCGCTGCAGTGTGGCCACATTTGCAGCACTTGCAGCGCTGTTGGGAGTGGTTCATTGTGGGCAGCTATCCCACAGAACACTTCATCCCATTTTTACGCTGTGGCTTGTGGGAAGGGGAAGGAAGTGTGCTGGTCTTTCCGCTTCCTGTTCCAACGACCCGTGGTGCTTTGCTACACATTCCGAGCAGTTTGGCGGCATTGTGAGTCTGCAGTGCGATTTCTGAGATTTCTGTTACAAATGGAGCCTGAGCTGCTGAGGACCTTGCTGATGAATGTTGCCAGCACAACACGCATGGCAGTGGAGCTATTCCTTCAGCTGCAAAGTGACAGTGAGGAGTCAGACGATGATATTGAAATGCCTGACGCTCAAGACACTCAATTGCTTGTGGCAGTAACAGACATGCTTAGCACCATGGAACAGCGCCTTTGGGCTCGGGAAACCAGCACTCAGTGGTGGGATCACATCATCCTGCAAGCATGGGATGACGAGCAGTGGCTGCAGAACTTTCAGATGAGAAAAGCCACTTTCATGGGACTGTGTGCTGAGCTCGCCCCTACCCTACAGTGCAGGGACACGAGATTGAGAGCTGCCCTGCCAGTGGAGAAGCGGGTGGCTATTGCAATCTGGAAGCTGGCAACTCCAGACAGCTACCGATCGGTGGCGAACCATTTTGGAGTGGGAAAGTCCACCGTTGGAATGGTGCTGATGCAAGTTTGCACAGCCATTAATCGCACCCTGCTAAGAAGAACTGTGACTCTGGGGAACGTGCAAGACATTGTGGATGGCTTTGCACAAATGGGTTTCCCTAACTATGGAGGGGCAATAGATGGGACGCATATTCCTATTCTGTCCTCACCCCACCTGGCATCGGAGTACGGGAATCGCAAGGGGTATTTCTCCGTGGTTCTGCAAGCGCTTGTGGATCACCGTGGGCGTTTCACTGACATTTACTCAGGATGGCCTGGAAAGGTGCATGATGCACGCATCTTTCGGAACAGTACCCTGTTCAGGAAGCTGAGGGCCGGGACTTTTTTCCCAGACCGCAAGATCACAGTAGGGGATGTCGAAATGCTCACTGTGATCCTTGGAGACCCCGCTTACCCCTTAATGCCATGGCTCATGAAACCGTATACAGGGAAGCTTGACAGGAGCAAGGACCGGTTCAACTACAGGCTGATCCGGTGCAGAATGACTGTGGAGTGTGCTTTTGGCCGTTTGAAAGGGCGCTGGAGGTGTCTTTATGGGAAGCTAGATTTGAGGGAAAGCAACATCTCCGCTATTATATCTGCGTGCTGTACCCTCCATAATATTTGTGAAGGGAAGGGTCCTTAACTACTTTCTCCTTCAAAATTTTTTCCAAGACCTTACATACTACAGATGTCAAACTAACAGACCTATAGTTACTCAGATCACACTTTCTCCCTTTCGTTTAAAGTTTCCCCCTCTTGAAACCCAAAACAGATCTGAGATGAAGAAGGATCATGTCCCAGGCTTCTTATACATTTCCAGCAGCCTTTCGTAAAGATAGGAACTACGTTAGCAATTCTCCAGTCGTCCGGTACAACCCCTGAGTTTACTGATTTATTAAAAATTCTTGCTAACGGGCTTGCTAACGGGCTTGCAATTTCATGCACCAGTTCCTTTAATATTCTTGGATGAAGATTGTCAGGGCCCTCTGATTTTGTCCCATTAAGCTGTTCAAGTATGGCTTCTACCTCAGATGTGGTAATATCCACCTCCATATTCTCATTCCCGTTTGTCATCCTTCCATTACCCCTAAGCTCCCCATTAGCCTTATTAATGACTGAGGCAAAGTACTTATTTAGATATTGAGCCATGCCTAGGTTATCCTTAACCTCCTTTCCAACCTCAGTGTGTAGCGGTCCCACTTCTTCTTTCTTCGTTTTCTTCTTATTTATATGGCTATAGAACCTTTTACTATTGGTTTTAATTCCCTTTGCAAGGTTCAACACTGCTTGACTTTTAGTCTTTCTCACTTTATCCCTACATGTTCTGACCTCACTAAGATAGCTTTCCTTGCTAATCCCACCCTTCTTCCACTCCTTGTAGGCTTTCTGCTTTTTCTTAATCACCTGTCTGAGATGCTTGCTCATCCAGCTTTGTCTACAACTCCTGCCTATGGTTTTTTTCCCCTTTCTTGGGATGCAGGCTTCCGATAGTTTCTGCAGCTGCGACTTAAAGTAATTCCAGGCCTCTTCCGCATTTAGATCCACAAGTTCTTCAGTCCAATCCACTTCCCTAACTAATTTCCTTAATTCTTTAAAGTTAGCCCTTTTGAAATCAAAAACCCTAATCCCAGATCTATTTTTGTTTATCCTTCCATCTAGTCTGAACGAATTAGCTCATGATCACTTGAACCAAGGTTGTCCTCTACAACCGTTTCTTCTATGAGGTTCTCACTGCTCACCAAAACCAAATCTAAAATGGCATCCCCTCTTGTCGGTTCTTCAACTACTTGGTGAAGGAATCCATCAGCTATCACATCCAGAAAAATCTGAGCCCTACTATTCTTGCTAGCACTTGTACTCCAGTCTATATCTGGGAAGTTAAAGTCTCCCATGATCACACATTTTCCATTAGTATTTACTTCCTTAAAAATATTAAAGAGGTCTCTATCCATATCCAGATCAGATCCCAGTGGTCTGTAGCACACCCCAACCACTATCTCAGAGGAGGCTCTAGTAGCTTTCTTTCCCAGTGTGATTTTTGCCCAGACAGACTCTGTCTTGTCCATTCCATCACTTCTTATTTCTTTACAGTTAACCTCCTCACTGATGTACAATGCTACTCCACCACCTTTGCCTTTATTTCTATCTTTCCTAAACAGCACATAGCCTTCAATACCTGTACTCCAGTCATGACTACTGTTCCACCACGTTTCTGTTATCCCTATAATATCTGGTTTCACTTCTTGCACCAGTAGCTCTAGTTCCTCCATTTTGTTCCCTAGGCTCCTCGCAGTAGTGTACAGACATCTTAATTTTTACCGTTTGGCTTCACTCACATTCTGTACCCTGTTAGGCACAGACATTCTACCACCAACATCACCTGTTAGTCTGTTATCTACACTACCCTTCCTCCTTATGCCAATTCTTCTGTCCATGGCTGTATCCCCTCTTACTTTGTTTACTTCCCTCTCAAGGTTAAATTCCGGTTTGGAGATCTCCCGAATATCTCCCAACCATCTCCCCCAAATTTCTAGTTTAAAGCTCTCTTAATCAGGTCGGCTAGCCTCCATCCTAGAAGTCTATTTCCCTCCTTGCTCAGGTGAAGCCCATCCCGAGAGAACAGTCTTCTGTCCTTAAATGCTTCCCAGTGGCCGTACATCCCAAAGCCCTCCTTATAGCACCACTGCCTGAGCCATCTGTTGATCTCCATAATCTTGTCACACCTTTGTCGCCCTTCTCTAGGAACTGGCAGAATCCCACTGAAGATCACCTGAGCCTCGATTTCCTTAAGCATCTTCCCCAGTCTGGCATAGTCTCCCTTGATACATTCCAGAGAGTATCTAGCCGTATCATTCGTTCACACATGAAGGACAATCAACGGATTCTTCCCTGCTCCCGCTAGTATCCTTTTCAGCTGCAGGTCCACATCCTGTATCTTAGCACCCGGCATACAGCACACCCTTCTGTTCCCCCGATCAGCTCTAGTCACAGGCCTGTCTATTCTTCTCAGTAAGGAGTCTCCAATCACATAGACCTGCCTATTCCTGATGACAGTGCGCTTCTCTGGTCTATCTCCCGCACCCACCAGCTGCAAGTCCTCTCGATTCCTATTCCCCCTTGCAATCCTCCTGGGGCTCATATTTGGTGTTGCCTCCATTGACTCCTCCCCTCCTCTTGCAGGACTATCAGCTCTTCTCTTTTTCCTTGCCCTCTCTCCTTCAGCGACCACCTGCTGTGCCTCTGCTTCATTTTACAACTCTGCAAACCTGTTCCTGAGTTCTATTTCTCCTTCACTGGCCCGTCTTTTCCTCTGCCTGGTTCTCTTAGTCACATGCTTCCACCGTCCACTTTCCTCCCCCAGCAGTCTCTCCTCTGAATTCTTTGGTCCTGCTTCCATCTGCACGTCTGAGCTTATCCCTTCAGCCCCCTCGTGTCTGTGCTCCATCGTCTGCTCAAACCCCCTTCTGAACTCAACCAGAGTTTGCACCTGCATCTCCAGTCCTCAGATCTTCTCTTCCATCAGCTCTATCAGGCGGCACTTCATGCAGACAAAGCTCTTCTCAGGCTCCCCCTCCAGGATCATGTACATGCTGCAGCTTCCACATCCAGTCATCCTCATTGTGTCTTTCACTGCTGCCTCTGTATCAGTCATGGCCTTCCCACCTGACGCCTGGTAGTCAACACAACACAAGCCCCCAGCAGGCACCAGACCACCACCCTATCCCTTGACTTGCTTGTCGGTTCCTCTGTCTTAGTCTCCCCTGCAACCTGCCCCTGGAAACTCCCACTGAAACTCCCCTGTTTACAGCTCTGGTTACTGGCTCCTGTGCTGCTGCAACTGTCTGTGCTGCTGCCTGACTGGCTGGCTCCTTATATAGGACCCCTAATCAGGTAAGCCGTGCCCCCTAATCAGGGCTCCGCTGCTCTCCCAGCACACTGCCCCTAGCAGCCTACACACACACACACACTACACAATACAATCCACAAACTACACACTACAAAAACCTGCTCCTCCAACAGAACTCCCACTGAAACTCCCCTGTTGACAGCTGTTTGCTGGTTCCTGTGCTGCTGCAGATCAAGTAGAGTTCAACATGGAGGAGCTTTGGTTCACTAAGGCTTAGATTTATGCCTAGTGACACCAACACTGGGGAGCAGCCGTTCCTGCGGGGGTGGGGCACTGCCTTCCCTCTCCAACTCTGCGAGGGGAATGGGGAGTGGCTGTTTCTGCAGGGGCGGGGCGCTGGGTTCTCTTCCCAGCTCTGCGAGGGGAATGGGGAGTGGCCGTTCCAGAGGGGGCGGGATGCTACCTTTCCTCCCCAGGTCTGCGAGGGGACTAGGAAGCGGCCTTTCCTGCGGGGGTGAGGCTCTGGGTTCCCTCCCTATCTCTGTGAGGGTACTGGGGAGCGGCCGTTCCTGCGGGGGCGGGGTGCTGCCTTCCCTCCCCAGTTCTGCGAGGTGACTGGGGAGCTGCCGTTGAAGCGGGAAGGGGACGTCAGGGGATCCTGTGCTGGACCCAAGCACCCTGAAACTCCAGAATGACTCGATTGAGGGGTCCTGACTGCGCTGAAAGCTCTGCTGTAACCTGCATTCCTGTTGTCCAATAAACCTTCTGTTTTACTGGCTGGCTGAGAGTCACTGTGGGTCCCAGGAAGACGGGTGCAGGATCAGACCCCCCTCACACTCCGTGACAGTTCCCTCCCCAGTTCTGCGAGGAGACTGGGGAGCGGCCGTTCCAGCAGGGGTGGGGCGCTCTATTCCCTCCCCAGCTCTGCAAGGGGACTGAGGAGCAGTCGTTTCTTCGAGGGTGGGGTGCTGGTTTCCCTTCTCACCTCTGCCAAGAGACTGTGAAGTGGCCGTTCCAGCGGGGGCGGGGCGCTGGGGTCCCTTCCCACCTCTGCCAGGGGACTGGGGAGCAGCCGTTCAAGCTGGGGCAGGGCTCTGCCTCCCCTCCCCAGCTCTGCGAGGGGACTGGCCGTTCCTGCAGGGGTGGGGCACTGGGTTCCCCTCCCAGCTCTACGAGGGGACTGGGGAGCGCATGTTCCTAATGGGGCGGGGCACTGGCTTCGCTCCTGAGCTCTGCGAGGGGACTGGGGAGCGGCCATTCCAGCGGGGGCGGGGTGCTGCCTTCCATCCCCGGCTCTGCGATACGACTGGGGAGCTGTCGTTCCTGTGGGGGCAGGGCGCTGCCTTCCCTCCCCAGGTCTGCGAGGTGACTGCAGAGCGGCCGTTCCTGCTGGGGTGGGGCACTGCTTTCCCTCTCCGTCTCTGCTAAGAGCCTGGGAAGCGGCCATTCCAGCTGTGGTGGGGTGCTGGGTTCCCCCCCTTCAGCTCTGCCAGGGGTCTGGGAAGTGGTGGTTCCAGCGGGGGCGGGGCACTGCGTACTCTCTCCAGCTCTGGCAGGGGACTGGGGAGTGACTGCTCCAGCAGGGTTGGGGGGCTGAGTTCCCTCCTCAGCTCTAGTAGGAGCCTGGGGAGTGGCAGATGGAGCGGGGTAGGGGCCTTGGCTTCCCTCCCCAGCTCTGGGAGGGGAGAGGGGAGTTGCGGTTCCAGCGGGGGCGGTGTGAGGGTGCTGCCCGTGGGAGCCAGCTGAGGTCACTCAATCAGGGTGAACTGCAAACAAAACAGGGCAGACAAACCCCAAATGCTGGTGGTTATTTCAATACTTAGATTTACCAAGCCAGCACAAAACAGCTTCTATAGTACCTCACTTGTCACTTAGAAGTCCAAACAACACAGTTCCCTTAAAGTGCCCAGCCTCAGGCCTCCGTCCAGTCACATCTGTCAGATATGATGATTCCTGAAAATCTTACTTCATCATATAAAAGAAAATTTTCTTCCAATCCCAAAGGATCAGCCACATACCCAGGTCCAATTACAACTTAGATCTTACCCAAAATACACGCTTACAGCCAATTCTGATTAACTAAGTTAAAATGTATTAGAAAAGAAAAGAGAGAGAGTGTTAGTTAAAAGATCCATATACATACAGACCTGAAGTCAATTCTTGAGGTTCAGATATATAGCAGAGGAGAGCTTGTAGTTGCCAAAAGTCCTCTTAGAAATAGTCCATAGGTTATAGTCCAGTTTCCAGATTCAGGGTAGCTCCAGTCAATGACTCGGGATCTCAATCCTTGTGGTTTAAAGTTTCCCCCTCTTGAAACCCAAAACAGATCTGAGATGAAGAAGGATCATGTCCCAGGCTTCTTATACATTTCCAGCAGCCTTTCGGCCTGAGCAAACAATAAGCTTAACTCCTCCCAAACATCCTGGCAATTAGCACAGAGTAATTTATCCATTAAACAGTTCAGATACAGGTTACTATAACCTTCAAAGAGACATATAGACAATAATACTATTTCACTCAAGTATCATTTTAAATGCTAATATTCCCTTTTTTGATCTTTGAATTAAAACTATACCAATAGACAAGACCTGTTTGCTTACATCACAAGCCCTGAGCAAACATCTCCCCTTCTACCTCTAACAATGCAGACTTGCATTTCAAAGCTCTGTTCATTTCCATATCTTGCTAACCAGTCCTTAAGATTCACCCATGGGTCAGGTCATTCCGTGAGGTGAGTTAATTAACTCTTTCTGGCCCTGTCTCCTTTCAGTGAGATATTATATTATACTCATAACATCACAGGTGGGGCGCTGGCTTCCCTCCCCAGCTCCGGGAGGGGAGCACAGAGTGGCGGTTTGAGTGGAGGCCGGGCTCAGGGTTCCCTCCCCAGCTCTAGGGGGGGCCTGGGGAATGGCGGTTCCAGAGGGAGCAGGGCACCGGCTTCCCTTCTCAGTTCTGGGAGGGGCCTGGGGTGTTGTGGCTCCAGAGGGGGCGGGATGCTGGCTTCCCTCCCCAGCTCTGGAAGGGGCCTGGGCAGTGGCAGTTCGAGCGGTGGCGGGATGCTGGCTTCCCTCTCCAGCTCTGGGAGGGGAATGGGCAACGGCAGTCGCAGCGGGGGCGGGGAGCTGCCTCCCCTCCCCAGCTCTGTGAGGGGACTGGGGACCATCCGTTCCAGTGGGGGCGGGGAGCTGGGTTCCCTTCATGGCTCTGCAAGGGAACTGGGCAGCGGCCGTTCGAGCGCGGGCAGGGCGCTGGGTTTCCTCCCCAGCTCTATGAGGTGACTGGGGAGCGGCCGTTTCAGCAAGGGAGAGGCGGTGTGTTTCCACATCATCTTTGCCAGGGGACAGGGGAGTGGCCATTCCAGTGGGGGCTGGGCACTGCCCTCCCTCCCAGCTCTGCGAGGGGACTGGGGAGTGGGTGTCCCACCAAGGGCGGGGCACTGGGTTCCCTTCCCAGGCTTTGAGGGGACAGGGAGCTGCCTTCCCTCCCCGGCTCTGCGAGGGGACTGGGGATCGGCTGTTCGAGCAGGGGTGGGACACTAGGTTCCCTCCCCACAGGGCCGGCTTTAGGCCGATTCAGCCGATTCCCAGGAATCGGGCCCCGCGCCTAAGAGGGCCCTGTGCCAAGAGCCGGAGCCACGGCCGAAGCACGTCAAGCAGCCCCGCTGTCCCGGCTGGAGCTCTGGGCTCTTTAAATAGCCCCCATAGCCCTGGGATAGCGGGGGGCTCAGGGGGCTATTTAAAGGGCCAGGGCTCCAGCTGCCTCTGCCACCCCATCCTTTAAATAGCCGCTGGAGCCCCGCCGCCCCCATGTATTCTCCAGGGCTCTAGCCGCTATTTAAAAGGTCTGGGGTGGGGTAGAAGCAGGGGAGCCCCAGGCCCTTTAAATAACCCCCAGAGCCCTGGGATAGAGGGAGGCTTCGGGGCTATTTAAAGGGCTGGGGCTCCAGCTGCCTCTGCTGCACCCCCTGCCCTGCCTCCAGCCAGCTCTGCACTCTGTGCCCACAGCTAGCCCCTGCCAAACCCTCCACCCTGTCTCCAGCCACCCCCCGCAGCCCTGCCCAAAGTCAGCCAGCCCCCACACACCCCTGCCTGCACCAGCCCTGCACACCCTGCCCACACCCAGCCCCAACCCCCCTGCCCGGTCTCCAGCCAATCCCGCTGCACTCCCCTGCCTGAAGCCAGCCAGTTCTGCACTCCACTGTCTCCAGCCCTCCCAACCCCTGCTGCATCCCCCTTCGGCCCTGCCTGAAGCCAGCCCACCCCACACCCCCATCTCCAGCCAGCCCTGCACCCCTTGCCCTGCCTGCAGCTAGACCCTGCCTCCAACCAGCCCCATGTCCACTCCTGCCCTGCAGTTCCAGGGCAGTAACCCTACATACCTTCTTCAATGAGGGGGGGAGCGAGTAGCTGGGACCCACACATGTGCACACCCGCAGGGAGTGGCAGGGACCCACACATGTGAAATGGCGGTCATTAATAAGCAATCAACAGCATATGTGATGCAATGTACATAATATTTAATTATATTATTTATATAGTTATGGAAAGTAAATAATACATGAAAGAAATGAAAGGCTTTTTTTTCTCCACTTTTTTTTTAAGTCATCCCCGCCAGGACCCCGCCGAAAATGTTCGACTGTTGCCAGCACACAGGGTGCCCGAGGACAGCAACAGTGGGGGTGTTCGTTGCCCGGTGTGCTTCACGCCAAAGAACACACCAAGGTGGAGAAGCAGGCTAAGTTTATTTGAGATCTCAAAGCAAACCTGATGCACGGAGACAGGCACGTCTCAGATCATGCACACTGATACAAACAGTTTCTCTCTTTTTATACATACTTTAGCCAAGCCGTTTCTATTACCCCCCCATGCCCCCTTCTTCCCCCCCTCCCGCCTTTCCCTGGGACTGCTACAAAAGCAATTATCCCATGTAGATAGATCACTCCTGGCACCTACTAATCTATCTTCGTTAGTGACTCTTCTCTAAACTACTATCTCATCCTAGTTTGTTATTCTACTCCCCTAGCCAGGTGCCTACAGGCCTCATTAGTGCCTCTTGGTACCGGCACTGTAGCTGATAGTCAGCTACTTTACATTCCATTCTTTAAGCCAGCTTGTCAGGTCGCTGAGAGTTCAATCATGGAAGGACTTTGGTTCACTGAGGCCTTAACAGGGGGCTTCATTGAGACACAGTGGCTTTCCACCCTCCCGAGTGGGCCAATGACACCAACAGTTCCCTCCTTTGAGAATACTCAACAAACCTTTGGCCGAGTTTTCTCATACTCTACAGCCAAGAAGTGATTGAGTTCTATGGAGCTGGGGCTCTCAACAAGAGGGTATGTAGGGCTCTCTGGGGTCAGGGGGTTACAGAGTTTGCGGAGTAACAGCTTGAAACACGCGATCAGGAGGAGGGTGATCAGGCACAAGACCACACCTGTGAGGAGGAGACGCACAAGGCCTTCCCCCAGCCCTCCTAGATTAGGCAACCTATTCCAGAGGGAATCAAAAATTGTGGGTTCCCTTTCCTGGGCCTTCCAATGGCTGAGAGCCTGTTCGGCTGACAAAATGTGTTTGTTAATGTCCTGTGAATTTTCTGGGACATAAGTACAACACTCGCTGCCAACCAGGGCACACACTCCGCCCTGGGAGGCTAAAACATAATCCAGGGCCTGTCTGTTTTGCAGGGCTAGCAATCGGAGCTGGTAAAGCTCTGAGTTAAGGCTTTTCTCTATGGCCAGGGTCTCATTAGCAAACTTGGTGAGAAACATAGAAAGTTTACGATACATTTGAGACAGCCGTCCCACCCCATAAGAGGGGAGGAGGATCATACCGAGTCTGTCTCCCACACCAATGGGCTCAGGGGTGACATATAAAGACCTACGATGCCTGGGGCGGCCAGGGGGCAGTTTAGGAAACACTCGAAGAGGAGGAGCAAGATATCCCACATAACAGCTTCCATACCACCGATGTGGGAGCCACTTATAGGCAGAGGTACCGCAAACATAAAAGGAGTGGCCATTTCCCACTAGCCCATTATAACCACTTTGCCACCTTTCAGTTTGGGAGCTACTGAAAGTTCCGAACCAGGCAGTAGAATTGGGTTTTCCATTAACATAGACTGGGATAGAGGCATTACTGCCAGGGGATAGATAATACTGGCAGGTGCTATTCCCAGCGGACCAGGTGTGATTGCTGGACTTGGACTGCTGATAGCACACCAACCCGGGGTTCACTGGCCGCAGCCTAATAGGGGGAGGGAGATGCGTTGAGTTGGCTTGCGGTTCCCAGGGGTCGTCCCTTAATGCGTACTGGGACTCAATTGTACAGTTTTGAGACAAGGGGGTACCCGAAATGTTTTTCCCCCTACTGAACCATCCCCAACAGAGATCTGACCAATTTTGGGGAACCACCCTCCAGGGCAACCCAACTGCATGGTGTGGGATTTGGGAGCATATCCAGCAGTTGGAGAGGTTAAACTCTTGGGCAAAACAAGCTTTCAGGGCCTCATACGTATTTGTTTCCAGCTTGTTAGGGATTCCTCTCCATCCCGCATGTGCCTGGGGAGAACCAGGAGTTACCAAAATGAGTGCTCCCATGGCAAGGAGTAATACTGTGGCAAGCTCTGACCTGAACTCCATACTGGGTTGGTAACCGTAAGGCCTAACAATTACAATTCCCCAAATACCCACAAAATAACAATTACCAATAGCAAACAGATTAAAAACAGAAGGGACCAGGCCACGAGGTTAGGCCGGCCCTGTGAAAATAAACAGAACCAATGCTCAGAGTGGTCGCTGGGAATATGCCGTGACTGTCCGAAGAGGGCACAGGGCATTTCCAGCAGACCTTACTGTCTTTTAAACAACAGCTTAAGTCCCAAATCGTCGCTGGCAGTGTTTTCCGCAGGCTGGACGGTCCACCGTTCAGGAGCAGGCACTGCTTTCAGACGAGAGTGATGGATCCAGTGCTTGTGTCCCTCAACCTTTGCAGCTGTGTGTGAGACCAGCAGGACAGTACGGGGTCCCTTCCACTTCTCTTGGAGAGGCTCGTCCTTCCAGGTACGAACGAGGACGGAGTCACCTGGCTGCAGGGAGTGGACAGGAGCATCCAGCGGGAGGGGCTGCAAATCTTTGGTATACCTGTGAAGAGAACAAAGAACAGCAGACAGAGAGCACAGGTACTGAGACAAGAAACCACAGCCTACCTCCCACTCCCCTAACAGAACCGGTGTACTATTCAGAGGCCATGCCCTTCCAAACATAATCTCGAAGGGACTGAGCCCTAACCTGCCCTTTGGGAGAGCGCGAACTCAAAGCAAAACAAGGGGTAAGGGATCAGGCCATCGGAGAGAAGCCTCCTGGCAAACCTTTGAGAGATGTCGCTTCAGGGTCTGATTTGTGCGTTCCACTACTCCACTGGCCTGAGGTCGCCAGGGAGTGTGGAGCTTCCAGGGGATTTGTAGGGCATCCGATATCTTCTGGACAACTTGTGACGTGAAGTGCGTTCCGTTGTCAGATTCCATCCATTGAGGAAGCCCAAATTGTGGAATGATCTCCTTGACGAACTTAAGGGCTACCGTTCTTGCAGTGTTGTTACGACATGGGAAAGCTTCGGGCCATCCACTGAATCGGTTCGTTAAGACGAGAAGGTATCTGAACCCCTGGGCCCGAGGGAACTCAGTAAAGTCTATTTGCCAAACCAATCCTGGGCCTGGGGTAGGTTTCAGTGTGGCTGGCAGCACTGGCACTCCCGGTCGGGGGTTATTCTTTTGGCAGACTAGACATTCAGCTTGTACCTGGGATACTAGGGGTCTAAGCCCAGAGGTTAGAAAATATTTATTTACGAGCTGGGTTAAAGCCTCTCTGCCAGCAGGAGTAGTCTGGTGTAGTTTCTGTAGCACTGGCAGTATTAGATTCTTTGGTAGGAGGATTTTCCCTTCCGTGGAGTGGAGCCATCCCTCCTTCTCCTTCAGCCCGAGTGTGTCCGCCAGGTTCCTTTCCTCACGAGAGTACTGAGGGGCTGGAAGCTCTCCTACCGATGGGATGAGGGCATGCATATGGGCATCTTCAGCTTCCAGTGGTTCCAGGGTAGCGGCTCACTTGTCTTCCCTGTCTGCCCTAGCATTGCCCTTAGCCACATCTTGATCTTCCTTTTGGTGAGCCCTGCAGTGTACCACTGCTACCGCCAAGGGGAGCTGTACCGCTTCTAAAAGCCGGAGGATCTGGGATCCATGCTTGACCGGAGAGCCTTGAGCTGTCAGCATTCCTCTTTGCTTCCACAGACCTGCATGAGCGTGCAGAACTCCAAAGGCATATCTGGAATCAGTGAAAATGTTAACTCTTTTCCCTTTTGACAGTTCAAGTGCACGGGTTAGGGCTACCAGTTCAGCCAGCTGGGCTGATGTTCCAGCAGGCAAACCCTCCGCTTCCACAGTTTCGTGGAGAGTTACAACAGCATAGCCCGCCCTCCTTTGTCCATTTACAACAGTGCTACTGCCATCAGTATACCACTCATAGTCTGCATTCGGGAGTGGCTGATCTTTTAAATCTGGACGGCTGGAGTATTGGGTATCTATTACATCCAAGCAGTCATGTTCCTGTTTTTCTGTTTCTGGCAACAGGGTGGCTGGGTTAAGGGAGGGGCAAGTCTGCAGGGCAACTTCAGGATTTTCTACAAGTTTAGCCTGGTACCGAGCCATTCGAGCCTGTGTAAGCCAGAGACCACCCCTAGTGTCCAGCAGGGCTTGGACCATATGGGGAGTATATACTTGCACCTTTTCCCCCAAAGTCAGCTTCTCTGCTTCCCCAAGCACTAGGGCAGTGGCTGCAACCGCCCGCAGACATGCTGGCCACCCTTTGGCAACTTGATCCAGCTGTTTAGAGAAATATGCCACAGGACGCTTCCAAGTGCCTAATATCTGAGTAAGCACTCCCAGAGCCACCCCTTTCCTCTCATGCACGTACAGCTGAAATGGCTTAGAGAGGTCTGGCAGACCCAGGGCTGGGGCTTCCATCAGTTTTCTTTTCAAGCCCTTAAATGCCTTGTCAGCTTCCGCTGACCAGTGAAAGGGGTCGTGATCTGCTCCCTTAACACATTCGTACAAGGGTTTAGCCCACAGTCCGAACTCTGGAATCCATATTCTGCAGAAGCCTACCATGCCCAGAAACGCTCTGAGTCGTTTGCGATTGCTTGGGACAGGAATTTGACAGATAGCTTCCTTTCTCTCGTTCGAAAGCTGACGTTCCCCCTGCCTTAGGTGAAATCCTAAGTACTGTACTTCTGTGAGGGCAATTTGAGCCTTGCTCTGAGCTACTCTATACCCCCGGAGTCCGACAAAGTTTAGGAGGCTCACAGTAGCCTTAAGGCAGGGAGTTAGACCCACAGCAGCAATTAACAGGTCATCTACATACTGCAGGAGGAGAACTTTATCCTCATTGTCCCATTCCTTTAAGTCTCGGGCCAGTGCCTGGCCAAAAAGGGTAGGAGAGTTTTTAAATCCCTGGGCCAGCACTGTCCAGCAAAGCTGCTTTTTAACCCTGTTGTTGTCTTCCCACTCGAAGGAGAAAATCTCCTGAGACTGAATGTCAACTGGAATCGTGAAGAAAGCATCTTTTAAATCCAGGACTGAAAAGTGGGTGTACTACCCCCCTACAGAAGCCAACAGTGTATACGGGTTTGGAACAAGGGGGTGCAGAGTCTTGACTCGCTCATTCACAGCCCTCAGGTCCTGGACCAGCCGATATGTGCCATTGGGTTTTCGCACAGGCAAGATGGGGGTGTTCCAAGCTGACTGGCATTCCCGCAGTACCCCATACTTTAGGAACTGGTCTATAGTTTCCTGTAGTCCCTCTCTGGCTTCTCTCTTGATCGGATACTGCTTAATCTGCACTGGACCTTTTCCCGGCAGGAGCTGAACCTTAATGGGGGTGTGATGGGCTGCTTTTCCTGGGACCCCCGATGCCCACACTAGAGGGAAAACCTGGTCTTCCCACTGGCTCCACTCTGGGGCTTGCATGGCTGAAGGCTCAACTGCAAGGGTCATTATCCAGGCATTCTCTGGGGGCAAGGTGAGGGTTATTTCATCCTGGGTAAAATGCAGGGTGGCACCTAAGCGACAAAGCAGGTCCCGTCCCCGCAGAGGCGTTGGACAATCGGGGAGATAAACCAGTTTGTGAGATAGAGTTCTGCCTCCCAAAGCACACTCTGCTGGAGCATATTCCGGACACTTGGTTCCTTTCCCTGTGGCGCCCACCACAGTGAGGGAGTCTGCCACAGGCAGCTGAAGGGGTTGATTTACAGCGGTTCGTGCTGCTCCAGAGTCTATTAAAAAGTCTATTTCCGAATTTCCCACCCGCATCTTTACTCGGGGTTCCGGGGGCAGGATAGTCCGTCTCCCCTGACACCCCTAGTCTTGATCCTCTGCTGCCATCATAGGGGTAGCTTCCCTCTCGGGGCACTCATTTTTCCAATGTCCCTCCTTTCGGCATCTGGCACACTGGTTGCGACCCAGACATCTTTCCTGTGAGCCAGGGCGCCCACGTCCACGGCCTCTCATTCCCCGGCCCCTTCTACCTTCCTGAAATCTTCCCTTGCCACCAGCCTGTACTGCTGCAACCATTATTTTTGCTTGCTTTCTTTCCTTTTCTCCTTCCCTGTTGCTGTAAACCCTGTTTGCAGCTTCCAAAATCTGTGCCATAGTCATGCCCATTAAATCCTCCTTTTTCTGCAGCTTTCTCTTAATATCAGGGGCAGCCCGACTGGTGAAGATACCCTTTATGATTGCCTCAGTTTCCTGGCTATCAGGGTCTGCATTAGTATTTTGGCGAATTGCATCCCGGATGCGCTGCAGAAAAGCAACCGGACTTTCCTTGGGCTCCTGTATGAGCTCGTAAGGCTTAGCCCAATTGTTATGTCTGACAGCTGAGTGTCGGAGTCCATGCAAAAGCAACTCCTTGTATACGATGAGGCGGGTCATATCCCTGGGGTTGTTTGGGTTCCACCCAGGGTCTGCTCGGGGGAGCATGTCAGTGGGGATGGGGACATTGTAAGGATCCCGGTCATGTCTCCTCTGTGCCTCTTCCTGTGCCTTAGCCAGGAGCTGATTTCGCTCTACCTCTGACAGCAGGGTTCTCAGGAGGACGTTACAGTCATCCCAGTCTGGCTTGTGGCTAGCCAGGCCTCCCTCAAACACTGCGATAAACTTACTGGGGTTCGTGGAGAATTCCCCTGCCTGTGCCTTAAAGGCTGCCAAATCCACTGGGTTAAAAGGTACATGCGTGTAAACCTGCATAGTAGTGGCCGGGCGACGGTCTCCTCCCCGACGGGATATCCGAGTTTCAGTAATTAGCGGATAGAATCCCACTGAGGGGGCGATCTCTGACACCCTAGGCACCTCGTTCTTATATGGTGGGGGTGCTGGAGCCGAAGGGGACACCGACTCTGCCATTACAACTGGGAAGGGGTTCGGGGGACTAGCAGCAGCTACTACCGGACCTGCCGGAGTCAGATTACACTTTTGCACCAGGTCTGACCTATTTCTTAGCAACATAAACAGTTGTGCATACATATGCTCATCCCATTTACTCGTTCGCTGACAAAACAGAATTAATTGGAGGATCGTGTTATAATTTAATGATCCCTCCGGTGGCCACCTTTCCTGGTCCTCTAGTTGGTACTGAGGCCAGTCTACTGTACAGAATCTTTTCAGCTTGTTCTTAACCATCGGATCCGACCCAAACACTTTCCAATTCATCAGAATGCATTCTAAGGGTGTACACCGTGCCCTACCGGTACTCTGTCCCTGCCCCATACTCTAGGGAGATACTGGGCGTCCCCAGGTCAAAACAGGCAAAAGAAGGTTTACAGTACTGGACTGTTCCTACCTTATCCACGGGACCGGTTCCCCACCGTCGCTTGAAGCAGCTTCTCCACTACTCAAGCGCGTTACACCGTTGTGCCCTCCGGGGTCGACCACACCGCGTCTCCGCCGAGGCCCCCGATGAAGTCACCAGTGCGCGCTGGGCGTCGGTCGTCGCCGCAATCCGTCGACCTCCAGGAGGGGTCCGGGCAAGGCCAGTTTTAGCCTCGATGCCCACCCAGGGACGCCAAAACTGTTGCCAGCACACAGGGTGCCCGAGGACAGCAACAGTGGGGGTGTTCGTTGCCCGGTGTGCTTCACGCCAAAGAACACACCAAGGTGGAGAAGCAGACTAAGTTTATTTGAGATCTCAAAGCAAACCTGATGCACGGAGACAGGCACGTCTCAGATCATGCACACTGATACAAACAGTTTCTCTCTTTTTATACATACTTTAGCCAAGCCGTTTCTATTACCCCCCATGCCCCCTTCTCCCCCCTCCCATCTTTCCCTGTGACTGTTACAGAAGCAATTATCCCAAGTAGTTAAATCACTTCTGGCACCTACTAATCTATCTTGTTAGTGACTCTTCTCTAAACCACTATCTCATCCTAGTTTCTGTGATTTGTTATCCTGCCCCCTTAGCCAGGTGCATACAGGCCTCATTAGTGCCTCTTGGTACCAGCACTGTAGCTGATAGTCAGCCACTTTACATTCCATTCTTTAAGCCAGCTTGTCAGGTCGCTGAGAGTTCAATCATGGAAGGACTTTGGTTCACTGAGGCCTTAACAGGGGGCTTCATTGAGACACAGTGGCTTTCCACCCTCCCGAGTGGGCCAATGACACCAACACCCGCAGGGAGTGGCAGGGACCCACACATGTGAAATGGCGGTCATTAATAAGCAATCAACAGCATATGTGATGCAATGTACATAATATTTAATTGTATTATTTATATAGTTATGGAAAGTAAATAATACATGAAAGAAATGAAAGGCTTTTTTTCTCCACTTTTTTTTTTAAGTCATCCCCGCCAGGACCCCGCCGAAAATGTTCGAATTGGGCCTTGCACTTCCTAAGCCGGCCCTGGGACTGGGGAGTGGCCGTTCCTGCAGGGGTGGGGCACTGGGTTCTCTTCCCAGCTCTGTGAGGGGACTGAGGAGCAGCTGTTCCAGCAGGGGCAGTGCGCTGCCGTCCCTCCCCAGCTCTGCGAGGGGAGTGGGGAGCAGCCGTTCCTGCAGGGGCGGGGCGCTGGGTTCCCTTCCCAGCTCTGCCAGGAGACTGGGGAGTGGCTATTCCTGCGGGGGCAGGGTGCTGCCTTGCCTCCCCACATCTGTGAGTGGACTGAGGGGCCATCATTCCAGCGGGTGCGGGGCTCTGCTTTCCTTCCCCAGCTCTGCAATGGGACTGGGGAGTGGCTGTTCCAGCAGGGGCGGGGCGCTGCTTTCCCTCCCCAGCTCTGAGAGGGAACTGGGAGTGGCCGTTCCTGCGGGGGTGGGGCACTGGGTTCCCTCCCCGTCTCTGCGAGGGGACTGGGGAGTGGCCGTTCCTGGGCAGGCGGGGCGCTGGGTTCTCTCCCAGCTCTGCGAGGAGAGTGGGGAGCGGCCGTTCCTGCGGGGGCTTGGCGCTGCCTTCCCTCACAGAGCTGGGGAGGGACTGGGGAGCGGCCTTTCCTGTGCTGGCGGGTGTGACAGTGCTGCCCGTGGGAGCCAGCTGAGGTCACTCAATCAGGGTGAACTGCAAACAAAATGGGGCAGACAAACCCGAAACGCTGGTGTTTATTTCAATACTTAGATTTACCAAACCAGCACAAAACAGCTTCTACAGTACCTCACTGGTTACTTAGAAGTTTAAACTACGCAGTTCCCTTAAAGTGCCCAGCCTTAGGCCTCCGTCCAGACACACCTGTAAGATGTGGTGATGTTTCCTGAAAATCTTACTTCATCATATGAAAGAAAAGGTTCTTCCAATCCCAAAGGATCAGCCACATACCCAGGTCCAATTATAACATTGATCTTATCCAAAATACACGCTATAGCCAATTGTTATTAACTCAGCTAAAATTTATTAGAAAAGAAAAGAGAGAGTGTTGGTTAAAGGATCAATACACATACAGACTTGAATTCAATTCTTGAGGTTCAGATACATAGTAGAGGTGAGCTTGTAGTTGCCAAAAGTCCTTTTAGAAATAGTCCATAGGTTATAATCCAATGTCCATATTCAGGGTGACTCCAGTCAGTGACTGGGGATCTCAATCCTTGTAGTTTAAAGTTTCCCCCTCTTGAAACCCAAAGCAGATTTGAGATGAAGAAGGATCGTGTCCTAGGCTTCTTATACATTTCCAGCAGCCTTTTGGCCTGAGAAAACAGTAGGCTTAACTCCTTCTCCCAAACATCCTGGCAATTAGCACAGAATAATTTATCCATTAAACAGTTCAGATACAGATTACCATAACCTTCAGAGAGACATATAGACAATAATACTATTTCACTCAAGTATCATTTTAAATGCTAATATTCCTTTTTTGATATTTGAATTAAAACCATAGCAATAGACAAGACCTGTTTGCTTACACCACAAGACCTGAGCAAACATCTACCCTTCTACCTCTAACAATGCAGACTTGCATTTGAAAGCTCTATTCATTTCCATATTTTGCTAACCAGTCCTTAAGGTTCACCCATGGGTTAGGTCAGTCGGTGAGGTGAGTTAATTAACTCTTTCTGGCCCTGTCACCTTTCAGTGACATATTATATTATACTCATAACATCACACCCTCAATGCAAAATTGATGCAGGAAGGGATGACACTAACATCACTGACTGCATCCCAAAAGCTCTGCATCCTGGGTTTGGTTTTATTACAGCTTGTACTGGGTTAGAAGCCATATTAGTGTGTAACAGAAATGTTTTACCAAATTCATGTTCAATAACATGATTGAATCTCTTTACAAACTTAAGGCCAAACTTGGTTAGAACAATAATGGATTGGATCTGCTCTCGCAGCAGGATTCCTGTATGTTTCATATGATCTTGCCAAGAGCTAAAGAAACTAGCTATTTTATCTATACAAGCTCTGGCAAATGTTTGGAACTCAATTAATATTAAATCAATATAGATATTAATGTTGTTCACAGTGTAGGAATCTTGGCATTTAGTCATGAAAGCAATATGGTAGTGTGCCTCAGTTTCCCTTTTCATACAGCACATCAGGTCTGGAATGTCTTTTCTTCTGTGAAAAGTTCCAAGACTGTTTACAGGCACTAGCAGTGAAACATCAGTATAACAAGGCCTTTTAACATAAAGTGTGTTCTCATATATTTCTGTTAACATGTTGAAGGGATTTTCCAAAAGATTAGGCACATTGTACATTTTTACAGTTGTTGGTAATAGCATTACACTAGTTACAAAATTTACCATTAGGAATAACAACAAATTCATTGCAAGTGTCCATCTATAATTATGTTTGTCATGCCATACCTTTGGCTCAATACCATTGGGGTTTTGACATTTTAGGGTTAACCTGCGGCTTCCCTTTGCAAAATTCAGTTTTCTCTTTCCTCCTCCTTCTGTAGGATCACACCCTGATTTCTCTTGCTTAATATAATTCACTGGCTTAAGGGGTGGGCTCTCTGTGCTAACAGCTATTAGCAAGTCTTTCTTCTCCCTCCCAGTCAGGTAATTTGCATCAACACAGACACTAGCTTTTAGATTTTCAGCTGCTACCCATTCCAAGGCTGGACCCTGTTTTACAGAGATACCACACAAATTCAAATAGTCGGAGGGTGAGAGTCTGTTTGCTCTCCCCTGCATCCTCAAGCATTTGGCCATAAAACTGTTCTGCTCTGAAACACCAGTAACCAAATTTCTCCTCAGACCCTTGGCACTTGGTCATAGGGCTGTTTAAATTCCTTAACAACTTTTACTTCATCAGAGACAGTCTCAAAGCCATTCACACTGGATTTTTCAAAAGGAAAGTCAGTGGATCCATTTACAATAGAAAATTTCTGGCTGTTAGGAACTGAAACTTCCTTGATTAAATCACTTCCACACTCTTTAGTTGTACCAAAATGCTTGCACAGATTACCATGAGGATTTCTTTCCTTAGCAGCTTCTCTAAGCAGCAATTCACCTCTCACAGAAACTCTGCCCTTCCCTGCTTCACCCAGGGCTTGCTCTAAAGGAACACTTTCTTGAGCCCCCACAGACTCTTTCTGGGTATCACTTACATTCAGAATCACCTCTGACCCATCAGGCAGATTCCTACACAATTCCTTTTCAGGCAAACATAGACTTTCTAGATAACAGGTTAGAAGCATTCTCCTTCCCTTGGCCATGAACAAGCTCAGGAATCTTTTCCTTCTTGCTACAAGTTGTCAAACTGTCAGTAGGTAACACAATTAAATCATCTTTTTGCTCTCCTTGTGCCCTGGCTAGGGTATCACCTTGATTAGACAGAGTTGCTACATCCTTTTCCAACCACACATTAGCAACTGGCAAACTACAAGCACCAGAATTGTCTGGTCTCTGGGATTTTGCTAAGACACTAACTGGATGAAACCTAGTTACAGGGCCTTCTCCCCAGCAGACACAAACTTAGGACCATTCCCTTCCCGGGCTTTAGCTGTATTTACAACCAACTCTGAGACAACTGAATTACCCTCTACCATCACAGGCTGAAAGGCACCTTCTGTCTGCTCCACAGACACAGAAGAGCCGGAGGGCTCGTCCAGACTAGGGGAGGGAAATCGATCTTAGATACGCAACTTCAGCTACGTGAATAACATAACTGAAGTAGAATATCTAAAATCGAATTACTCACCCGTCCAGACGGTGCGGGATCGATGTCCGCGGCTCTCCGTGTCAATTCCGGAACTCCACCAACCCCAACGGAGTTCCGGAATAGATATAAGCGCGCTCAGGGATCGATATATTGCGTCTAGATTAGACGCGATATATCGATCCCCGAGCAATCGATTTTAACCCGCAGATACGGCGGGGTAGTCTGGACGTACCCGGAGACACATTCTCCTTCACCAGACACACAGCTTGGGATTTCCTTTCCCTTGTCCCAGCACACAAGGCTGTTCACAGACAGCTGCTTGGAAACTGAGGTAGCTTCCTCCATAGGCAAGTCAATACCCCTGACAGATACAGGCACGTTTTCTTCACTTTCACATTTTTCCACACAGGAAAAAGGTTAGGGATAGGGACACTCATTTTCCACTATTTCTGCCTTCCCAAACTGCTGACCAGATAAAGCCATCAACTCACAAGGATGACTAGGCTCCTCCAAACCTTCTCTACCAGGCACATTGCCACTTCCAACAGATAAGCTGCTGCTTTTTTCACTACACTGAGCTACTTCCAGCAAATCACAGTTACCCATTTCAGGTTCACTTTTACAAGCTCCACTAGCCACCAATCCATTACCCATCTACCCTTTCCTTCCTCAGTTAGGGCTTTCATCTGACCATTTACTTGAATCTGCTCCTGAGAAATATTTTCCTCCCCAATGAGATCATTTTGCTCTTGATCTACATGGCTACACTAGAGAGTTGCAGCGCTGGTGAGGGAGTTACAGCGCTGCAACTTAGGATGTGGCCACACTTGCAAAGCACGGCCAGCGCTGCAACTCCTTGGTTGCAGCGCTGGCTGTACACCCAGTCGAGCCTCAGGTGTAGGGATTCCAGCACTGGATCACCAACACTGGTCAGCAAGCGTGGACGCCCACCAGCGCTTTTATTGACCTCCGGGGTATAAGGAGGTATCTCAGCATACCTTAGAAGCCTCTCTGGTAATCATGCACACTCCACTGCCCTAGCCTCAGCTGACCCCACCTTTAAATGCCCCGGGAATTTAAAAAATCCCCTTCCTGTTTGCTCAGCCAGGTGTGGAGTGCAATCAATCATTCAATCAATCAGCGACCATGCCTCCACGCCCCAGATGAGCCCCAGCATGGAGCAATGCAGAGCTGCAGGACCTCATCATTGTTTGGGGTGACGAAGCTGTGCAAGCACAGCTGCGCTCCAGAAGGAGAAATTATGATACCTATGGGCAGATATCACAGTCCTTGCTGAGAAGGGGCCATGAACGGGACGCGTTGCAATGCAGGGTAAAAATAAAAGAGCTGCGGAGTGCTTACTGCAAAGCCCGTGAGGGAAATCGCTGCTCAGGAGCTGCCCCCACAACCTGCCGTTTTTACAAGGAGCTGGATGCCATACTTGGGTGTGACCCCACTGCCAATCCTAGGAGCACGATGGAGAGTTCAGAGCAGGGAGAAGTGGGGGAGGGTGTAGAGGAAGCCGACAGTGAGGCTACTGGGGTGGAGGGAGACACCCCGGAGTTCCAGGAGGCATGCAGCCAGGAGCTCTTCTCAAGCCAGGAGGAGGCTAGCCAGTCGCAGCAGCTGGAAGTTGCTGGTGAGGAAGAAACTGAGGATCGTGCTCGGAGTAAGTAGATTTTTATGTTTTGGGAGAGGAGGGTTTGGGTTATGGCTGCCTGCATGCATGCCTAAACGTGGAATAGCCCATTGATTTGCTCTATCACGTCTCTGTAATCGGCCTTGGTAATCTCTTGAAAAGTTGCAGCCAGAGCGTGGGCAATGTGCTTTCACAAGTTTATAGGGAGAGCCACCATGGTCCTTGTCCCGGTCAGGCTAACTCGTCCGATCCACTGTGCAGCGAGGGGTGGGGGGGACCATGGCTGCACACAGGCAAGCTGCATAGGGGCCAGGGCGGTATCCACATTGCTGTAGAAGACCCTCCCTCTCTTCCCAGGTAACACGCAGCAGTGATATATCTGACAGTAGGAAACCCTGTTGAGAATTTAGGGATACTTGAGCGCAGGGCGCCAGGTTCGCGGTCCCCTCCCTCAGCCCCGCGGTGCGCTCCGGTCTCCCCCCCTCCTTTCTAGCAGGCAGTCAGCCCAGCGGTGCGTTTCCCCCCCTCAGCAGCAGGCCGACAGTTCCGCGGACCGCCCCCCCCCCCGCCAGCAGCTCGCCACCTTCATGTTCCCTACTGTCCCCTGTGCAGGCCACCAGCTACCTCCTGTACCCAGTGCAGATAAACCCCAGTGAGCCATCAGTCAGTTCCCCCTCCCAGGTGAAGTCGGGGCAGAAACTCTCACCCCATTGCTCGACATGCCTTCACTTCCCTGGCCTCTCTGTGTTATGTTAGGTATGTGGGAATGATGCTACAAAAAGTCTAAAAACTCCTTCACTGTGTGATAATAAACAATGTAGCCTCTGTGTATTACATGTTTCTATCTATGTTTTTTTTAGTGACCTTGACTAATGCAGCCGGATCACCGCCCTCACGTCGCTTGCAGAACTTGAGAAAAAATCCAAGAAAATCAAAAGAGGAGTTGATTAAAGCAGTAATGAATCACTACAACAGAGAAAGTAGGAAGATGCAGGAATGGAGAGGGAAAATGTATGAGTGGAGGCAAACAGAAAGCAGGAGAAAGGAATTGGCTACCAAAAAAACCTCAAAGCACATGATAAGCCTCCTGGCTCGCCAAACTGACACTTTTGAGTCTCTCGTAGCCATGCAGGCAGATCTGTACCGTGGTAACTCACACCCCTCCCAAAGCTCTCTTTCTTGTTCCCCAGTATTTGCACAAAACACCTTTCTCCAGCAGCAAGTTTCTTATTACCCCCAGCTGCCCCCAACACCTGTACCATCACCTTCCAGCCCTGATAACTACAATTCTTACCCTGTGCACTCCACCCCCATTACCCTGCAGCATAGTAATCCTGAAGTGCAGCAGACATTGAACAGTAATCCAAACAGGACATATTCAAACCTCTGAATGTACAGTCCACCACCCTCACCCCCCTGGCCTTTTATGTACTGTACTTTGAATAAAGGATTTTATGGCTTTTACAATACATTTTATTATTGCAGGAAGTGGTAAATATTGTACCCCAAGGTAGAAAGGAGCACAGCAAAGGCACCAAACATTACTGTTGGCTCTCAGCATCAAATTGCTCCCTTAAGGCATCCCTAATCCTTGAAGCCCTTTCCTGGGCCTCTCTAGTAGCCCTGCTCTCTGACTGTGCAAATTCATCCTCTAGGCGTCGAACCTCGGAGGTCCATTCCTCACTGAATCTTTCACCCTTCCCTTCACAAATATTATGGAGGGTACAGCACGCGGATATAATAGCGGAGATGCTGCTTTCCCTCAAATCTAGCTTCCCATAAAGACACCTCCAGCGCCCTTTCAAACGGCCAAAAGCACACTCCACAGTCATTCTGCACCGGCTCAGCCTGTAGTTGAACCGGTCCTTGCTCCTGTCAAGCTTCCCTGTATACGGTTTCATGAGCCATGGCATTAAGGGGTAAGCGGGGTCTCCAAGGATCACAGTGAGCATTTCGACGTCCCCTACTGTGATCTTGCGGTCTGGGAAAAAAGTCCCGGCCCTCAGCTTCCTGAACAGGGCACTGTTCCGAAAGATGCGTGCATCATGCACCTTTCCAGGCCATCCTGAGTAAATGTCAGTGAAACGCCCACGGTGATCCACAAGCGCTTGCAGAACCACGGAGAAATACCCCTTGCGATTCACGTACTCTGATGCCAGGTGGGGTGGGGACAGAATAGGAATATGCGTCCCATCTATTGCCCCTCCACAGTTAGGGAAACCCATTTGTGCAAAGCCATCCACAATGTCTTGCACGTTCCCCAGAGTCACAGTTCTTCTTAGCAGGGTGCGATTAATGGCTGTGCAAACTTGCATCAGCACCATTCCAACGGTGGACTTTCCCACTCCAAACTGGTTCGCCACCGATCGGTAGCTGTCTGGAGTTGCCAGCTTCCAGATTGCAATAGCCACCCGCTTCTCCACTGGCAGGGCAGCTCTCAATCTCGTGTCCCTGCACTGCAGGGTAGGGGCGAGCTCAGCACACAGTCCCATGAAAGTGGCTTTTCTCATCTGAAAGTTCTGCAGCCACTGCTCGTCATCCCACGCTTGCAGGACGATGTGATCCCACCACTGAGTGCTGGTTTCCCGAGCCCAAAGGCGCTGTTCCACGGTGCTAAGCACGTCTGTTACTGCCACAAGCAATTGAGTGTCTTGAGCGTCAGGCGTTTCAATATCATCGTCTGACTCCTCACTGTCACTTTGCAGCTGAAGGAATAGCTCCACTGCCATGCGTGATGTGCTGGCAACATTCATCAGCAAGGTCCTCAGCAGCTCAGGCTCCATTTGTAACAGAAATCTCAGAAATCGCGCTGCAGACTCACAATGCCGCCAAACTGCTCGGAATGTGTAGCAAAGCACCACGGGTCGTTGGAACAGGAAGCGGAAAGACCAGCACACTTCCTTCCCCTTCCCACAAGCCACAGCGCAAAAATGGGATGAAGTGTTCTGTGGGATAGCTGCCCACAATGCACCACTCCCAACAGCGCTGCAAGTGCTGCAAATGTGGCCACACTGCAGCGCTGGTAGCTGTCAGTGTGGCCACACTGCAGCGCTGGCCCTACACAGCTGTACGAACACAGCTGTAACTACCAGCGCTGCAAAACTGTAAGTGTAGCCATGGCCTAACTCCAGATTCACTTCTGAGACATTAGACAGACTTTCAGAAACTTCATTCCCAGACACACTGCTTTCTTGAACAGACAAACTGCTATTACCCACCAGGTTAGACTCCCCCTCTCCCTGACTATAGCAAAACTGGTTAAACACAGAAAACTGCTCTGAGTAATACCACATATCAACATAGTTATAAGCTGGATTTTCAAGAGGATACAGTTTCTGCTGTTCTTTCCTTGCTTCTTTGACTTGGAGCTGAAGTCTGGCAGTTTCTTGTTGCATCTTGTGAATTTCCTGTTCCAGCTTGTGTTGCCTCTGTCGAGCTTTCTCCTCAGCAGCCAGTAATTCCAGACGCCCCTTACGAGCTTTCTCTTCTCTCTCATCAGCCTCCTCCTTTCTTTCAGCATCTTCTTCCTCCAGCTGGGCCAAGGCTTGCTTCTCTCTCATTCGAATTTCTGCCAGTTTTTGCTCATGTTCAAACTGCAGGCTGTCCATCAGGGCTTGCAGTTTCATTGCTTTTGCTGATGCCTTCTGTCTCTTGGTCACTGATCTTTAATCAACCAAATTCTCAATCCCAAATCTCAAATTTGGATAGCGTGGGATTCTGACCCAAAGCCTAATTGACCTGGTTCTGTGGATCCTTGCACGTCTACGCCACTGTGACGGTGCTGCTCGTGGGAGCCAGCTGAGGTCACTCAATCAGGGTGAATTGCAAACAAAACAGGACAGACAAACCCCAAATGCTGGTGGTTAGTTCAATACTTAGATTTACCAACCAGCACAAAAGAGCTTCTATAGTACCTCACTGGTCACTTAGAAGTCCAAACCATGCAGTTCCCTTAAAGTGCCAAGCCTTAGGCCTCCGTCCAGACACACCTGTCAAACATATGATGATGATTCCTGAAAATCTTACTTCATCATATAAAAGAAAAGGTTCTTCCAATCCCAAAGGATCAGCCACATACCCAGGTCCAATTACAACTTAGATCTTACACAAAATACACGCTTATAGCCAATACTTATTAACTAAGCTAAAATTTATTAGTAAAGAAAAGAGAGAGAGTGTTGGTTAAAAGATCCATATACAGACAGACTTGAATTCAATTCTTGAGATTTAGATACATAGTAAAGGTGAGCTTGTAATTGCCAAAAGTCCTTTCAGAAATAGTCCCTACGTTATAGTCCAATTTCCAGATTCAGGGTGGCTCCAGTCAATGACTGGGGATCTCAATCCTTGTGGCTTAAAGTTTCCCCCTCTTGAAACCCAAAGCAGATCTAAGATGAAGAAGGATCGTATCCCAGGCTTCTTATACATTTCCCGCAGCCTTTCGGCCTTTCGGCTTAACTCCTTCTCCCAAACATCCTGGCCATTAGCACAGAGTAATTTATCCATTAAACAGCTGAGATACAGGTTACCATAACGTTCAAAGAGACATATAGACAATAAAACTATTTCACTCTAGTATGATCTTAAATGCTAATATTCCCTTTTTTTGATCTTTGAATTAAAACTAGAGCAATAGACAAGACCTGTTTGCTGACATCCCAAGACCTGAGCAAACCTCTACCCTTCTACGACCAACAATGCAGACTTGCATTTCAAAGCTTTATTCATTTACATATTTTGCTAACCAGTCCTTAAGGTTCACCCATGGGTCAGGTCAGTCGGTGAGGTGAGTTAATTAACTCTTTCTGGCCCTATCACCTTTCACTGAGATATTATATTATACTCATAACACCACAGGTGGGGCGCTGGCTTCCCTCTGCAGCTCCGGGAGGGGAGTGGGGAATGGCAGTTCAAGCGGGGGCTGGGCTCTGGGTTCCCTCCCTAGCTCCATGAAGGGCCTGGGGAGCGGAGGTACCAGAGGGGGTGAGGCACCGGCTCCCCTCCCCAGCTCTGGAAGGGGCCTGGGCAGTGGCAGTTCGAGCGGTGGCAGGATACTGGCTTCTCTTGCTAGCTCTGGGAGGGGCCTAGGATTGGCTATTCGAACGGGGGAGGGGCGCTGACTTCTCTCCCTGGCTGTGAGAGGGGCCTGGGCTGCGGCAGTTGCAGCAGGGGCAGGGCGCTGCCCCCCCTCCCCAGCCTGTGAGAGGACAGGGCAGCAGCCGTTCCAGCGGGGGCGGGGTGCTGCCCCCCCTCCCCAGCCTGTGAGAGGACAGGGCAGCAGCCGTTCCAGCGGGGGCGGGGTGCTGCCCCCCCTCCCCAGCCTGTGAGAGGACAGGGCAGCAGCCGTTCCAGCGGGGGCGGGGCTCTGCCTTCCGTCCCCAGCTCTGCGAGGAAACTGACCGATGGCCATTGGGGAGGGGGCAGGGCTCTGCCTTCCGTCCCCAGCTCTGCGAGGTGAATGGGGAGCGGCCATTGCCACGGAGGCGGGTCAATGGGTTCCCTCGCTGACTCTGTGAGGAGACTGGGGTGCAGCCGTTCCTGTGGGGGCAGGGCGCTGCCTTCCCTGAGCAGCTCTGCGAGGGGACTTTGGAGCAGCCGTTCTAGAGGAGGCAGGACACTGGGTTCCCTCCCGAGCTCTGCGAGGGAACTGGGGAGTGCCCGTTCCAGTGGGGATGGGGCGCTGCCTTCCCTCCTGTTGCTGGTACAGACAGTGCCCAAGGCCAAGCAACAGTGGTTCGTGGCCCAGTGTGCTCAGCTCGAATAAAAACACCAGGGTGGAGAAGCAAAGCACAAGTTTATTTGAGCTCAAATAAGGTGCAAGGGAGAATACAATCTCAAATCCTGCACACACCCATAAGCGGCTTTTCCCTTTTTAAATTCTTTTTCTTTCCCCCCCCTCCTTTCCCTGTAGGTAAGCGCAGGTGCATTAAGTAACCTTGGCTGCGACAGCTTGTTAGTAATGTTGCAGACACAGCAGTGCCAGAGGCAAGCAACAGTGGTTCGTTGCCTAGAGTGCTTAAGCGCCAATAAACACACTAGGGTGGAGAAGCAAACAACCAAATTTATTTGAGCTCAGATAAAGTGCCGGGGAGAAATAACAATCTCAGATCAAGACATGCATCTGAGGAAGTGGGTATTCACCCATGAAAGCTCATGCTCCAAAACGTCTGTTAGTCTATAAGGTGCCACAGGATTCTTTGCTGCAATCTCAGATCCTGCACACCTAAAACAAGCAGTTTCTTCCTTTTATATCCCAGTTGTTTACTACAAAACTTTCTTGCTGACTAGCTGATCTTTCACTCCCCTGTACTTTCCCATCCAGCTGCAGTATCCTTTTTCAGTCAATCTTTTGACTTCCCCCTCTCTGCTGCTGAGACATGTATACAGTATCTTAAAACGACCTTGAACGTGCTCTAGCCTAGCTTCAATGTGTTACAGCAGAGAACTGGCTATTACAATCAAAAGCTAACAATACTATATTTTTGCAGCTATTAGTACATTAGGTTACACTAGGTTACACAAAGTGTTTAACATGGAGGAACATTGGTTCATTAAGGCCTACAGCAGAAGGGCTTCATTGACACTTGTGGTCTATCACCTTTCCGAGTTACCTAGGGTTATGCCAGAGTGACACCAACAGTAAGTTTTCCTTCTGCCAGTTATCTTGTCCTTCAACACGGAGGCCTTATTACTACTGCTTCAGACTGGTTTGACCTGTGCTGCAACTGATAGCTTTCTAGGTCGAGCAGAGTTCAACATGGAGGGGCTTTGGTTTGCTTTGGCCTAGAACAGGAGGGCTTCATCGACATTCGTGGCCTTCCACCCACCCGAGTTACCTAGGGTTATGCCTAGTGACACCAACACTCCCTAGTTCTGAGAGGGAACTGGGGAGCGGCCTTTCCCACGGGGGCGGGGTGCTGGGTTCCCTCCCCAGCTCTGCCAGGGGACTGGGCAGCCGCCATTCCTGCGGGGGCGGGGCACTGGAATCCCTCCCCAGCCCTGCGAGGGGATTTTGGAATGGTCGTTCCTGCGGGGGTGGGGAGCTGCCTTTACTCCTCAGCTCTGCCAGGGGACTAGGGAGCGACTGTTCCAGTGGGGGCGGGGCACTGGATTTCCTCCCCAGCTCTGCCAGGGGACTGGAGACCATCCGTTTCAGTGGGGGCAGGGCTCTGGGTTACCTCCCTGCTCTGCGATGGGACTGGACAGTGACCATTCTAGCGGGGGCGGGGCATTGGGTTCCCTCCCCACTTCTGCCAATGGACTGGTGAGCAGCCTTTCCAGCAAGGGAGGGGCGCTGGGTTCACTCGCCATCCTTGCTAGGGCACTGGGGAGCGGCTGCTCCAGCGGGGGCGGGGCGCTACCTTCCCTCCCCGGCTCTGCCAGGGGAATGAGGAGAGGCCGTTCCAGCGGGGGTGGGGCTACCTTCCCTTTCAGGCTCTGGGAGGGGACTGGGGAGCCTCCGTTCCAGTGGAGGAGGTGCGCTGGGTTCCCCTCCCATCTATTCCAGCGGACTGGGGAGTGGCTGGTCCAGAGGGTGCGGGGCAGTGCCTTCCCGCCCCTGCTCTGCCAGGGGACTGGGGAGCCGCCGTTCCTGCTGGGGCGGCGGGCTGAATTTCCTCCTCGCCTCTGCGCAGACTAGGAAGCGGCAGCTCCAGCAGGGGTGGGGCGCTAGATTCCCTCCCCAGCTCTGCGAGGGGAATGGGGAGCGGCCGTTCCAGCGGGAGCAGGGCCTTGGGTTCCCTCCTCACTTCTGCCAGGGGACTGGGGAGAGGCCGTTCGAGGGGGGCAGGGCCCTGCTTTCCCTCCCCAGCTCTGCTAGGGGACTGGGGAGCGGCCGCTCCTGCAGGGGCAGGGTGCTGGATTCCCTCCTCAGCTCTGCCAAAAGACAAGAGAGCGGCCGTTCGAGCCGGGGCGGGGTGTTGTGTTCCCTCCCCAGCACTGCGAGGAGACTGGGGAGTGGCCGTTCCTCCGGGGGCGGGTGCTGGGTTCCCTCTCCACCTCTGCGAGGGGACTGGGGAATGGCCGTTCCTGTGGGGGCGGGGTGCTGGGTACCCCTCCCAGCTCTATGTGGGAACTGAGCAGCTCTCATTCCTGTGGGGGTGGGGTGCTGGGTTCCCTCCCGAGCTCTGCCAGGGGCCTGGGGAGCAGCCGTTCCTGCGGGGTCAAGGCACAAGGTTCCCTCCTCAGCCCTATAAGGGGACGGTGTAGCGGCTGATCCAGCTGGGACGGGGCGCTGCCTTCCCTTTCCAGCTCTGCGAGGGGACTGGGGAGTTCCAGTTCCAGTGGGAGAGGGGCACTGTCTCCCTCCCCGGCTTTGTGAGGGGACTGGGGAGCGACCATTCCTACGGGGGCGGAGCATTGCCTTCCCTCCCCAGCTCTGCGAGGGGATTGAGGAGCGGCCGTTCCTGTGGGGGCGGGGCGCTGTCTCCTCTCCCCAGCTCTGTGAGGGGATTGGGGTGTGGCCGTTCAAGCGAAGTTGGGGTGCTGGGTTCCCTTCCTAGCTCTACCAGGGGACTGGGGAGCGGCCGTTAAAGCGGGGGAGAGGCGCTACCTTCTCTCCCCAGCTCTGCGAGGTTTCACAGAGTCCCCAGGCGATGCTCTGGAACTGCTCCCCACAAAGCCAGGCAGGACTTTGGGAAGCCTCCTCTCCCTTGGAGCAGACTTGTTCAGGGCAAGAAGCTCACACGTCTTCACCTCCTGGGTCTCTCCTTGGAGCGTTCAGCATCCTCTGCCCCTCCGTGCGCTTCCCACAGCGAGTCCCCCCTAGCAGGGTCCTGAGGAAGCCACAGGGTCCTGCACCCCCACTTTGCAGTCAGATGTGACTCTCAGCCAGCCAGTAAAACAGGGGTTTATTTGATGACAGGAACAGGGTCTAAAATAAAGCTTGTAAGTACAGCAAACCGAACCCCTCGGCCAGGTACATCCTGGGGGGCAGTGAACCAGACCCCCACGTCCTCCCTCAGCCAGCTCCAGCCTAACAGAAAGAGAAAGAGTGATCCGAGTAACTATAGGCCTCTTAGTTTGACATCTGTAGTATGTAAGGTCTTGGAAAAAATTTGAAGGAGAAAGTAGTTAAGGACATTGAGGTCAATGGTAATTGGGACAAAGTACAACATGGTTTTACTAAAGGTAGATGGTGCCAAACCAACCTGATCTCCTTCTTTGAGAAGGTGACAGACTATTTAGACAAAGGAAATGTGGTAGACCTAATTTACCTCCATTTCAGTAAGGCATTTGATACGGTTCCACATGCGGAATTATTAGTCAAACTGGAAAAGATGGGGATCAATATGAGAATTGAAAGGTGGATAAGGAACTGGTTAAATGGGAGACTACAACGGGTCATACTGAAGGGTGAACTATCAGGCTGGAAGGAGGTTACTAGTGGAGTTCCTCAAGGATCGGTTCTGGGACCAATCTTATTTAACCTTTTTATTACCGACCTTGGCACAAAAAGCGGGAATGTGCTAATAAAGTTCGCGGATAACACGAAGCTGGGGGGTATTGCTAACATGGAGAAGGACCGGGATATCATATAGGAAGATCTGGAGGACCTTGTAAACTGGAGTAATAGTAATAAGATGAAATTTAATAGTGAAAAGTGCAAGGTCATGCACTTAGGGATTAATAATAAGAACTTTAGATATAGATTGGGGACGCATCAGTTGGAAGCAACAGAGAAGGAGAAGGACCTTGGGGTATTGGTAGATCACAGGATGACTATGAGCTGCCAATGTGATATGGCCGTTAAAAAAGCTAATGCGGTTTTAGGATGCATTAGACGAGGTATTTCCAGCAAAGTAAAGGAGGTGTTAGTACCGTTATATAAGGCGCTAGTGAGACCCCACCTGGAATACTGTGTGCAGTTCTGGTCTCCCATGTTTAAGAAGGATGAATTCACACTGGAACAGGTTCAGAGACGGGCTACTAGGATGATCCGAGGAATGGAAAACCTGTCATATGAAAGGAGACTCAAAGAGCTTGGCTTGTTTAGTCTAGCCAAAAGAAGGCTGGGGGGGGGGATATGCTTGCTCTTTATAAATATATCAGAGGGATTAATATTAGGGAGGGAGAGAAATTATTTAAACTTAGTACCAATGTAGACACAAGAACGAATGGGTATAAATTGGACACTAGGAAGTTTAGACTTGAGATTAGACGACGGTTTCTAACCATTAGAGGAGTGAAGTTCTGGAACAGCCTTCCAAGGGGAATAGTGGGGGCAAAAGACATATCTGGCTTTAATATTAAGCTTGATAAGTTTATGGAAGGGATGGTATGATGGGAGAGCCTAATTTTGGCAATTGATCTTTGATTATCGCCAGATAAGTATGCCCAGTGGTTGGTGATGGGATGGGATCTGAGTTACTGCAGAGAATTCTTTCCTGAGTGCTGGCTGGTGAGTCTTGTCCACATGCTCAGGGTTTAGCTGATCGCCATATTTGGGGTCAGGAAGGAATTTTCCTTCAGGGCAGATTGGCAGAGGCCCTGGAGGTTTTTTGCCTTCCCCTGCAGTGTGGGGCATGGGTCACTTGCTGGTGGATTCTCTGCAGCTTGAGGTGTTCAGACCACAATTTGAAGACTCCAATAACTCAGGCATAGGTTAGGAGTTTGTTATAGAAGTAGATGGGTAGGGTTCTGTGGCCTGCTTTGTGCAGGGGGTCGGACTAGATGATCACATTGGTCCCTTCTGACCCTAGAATCTATGAATCTATGAATCTATAAGAACCCCCTCCAGCCCCGATTCTCTGCTCAGTTCCTTTTTCGGGCCAGGAGGTCACCTGATCTCTTTGTCTCCAACTCCGTCAGTTGACACGTTTGCAGGGGAGAGGCCCAGGCCATAAGTTGCTAGGAGACAGAGTGTCAGGCATTTAGGTGCACTGGCCCTTTGCTCTGCCAGATACTTAAGAACTGCCTAGGGGACACTGAGGCACCAGAGAAAACATTAAGAACATTCCCAGTTCGTCACATCTCTCCCCCCTTCGAGACCGAACTGAGCCAGGTCACTCCAGCCAGTGACCTTGGGAAGTTTGAACTCACCAACGTTCCCATGGATGCCCCAGTATCTCTCCCATTCCTCGGTGTGAGTTACACCAGGACAGTTCAGTCTCACGCCCTCCCTTAGGTTGAGTGTGCTTGATGGCACTCGCAGGCTGCATGTGGGAAGGTTTATGCGGCTTGAACCCTTTTGCTACCCCAAAACCCCTAGGGTTCAATCTGGGACAGTGTTTTCTCCCAGCATTCTGGGCTGCGATTCGGGCTCTCTTGGTTAAGAGGTCCCATCTTTGCCTTGGCCAGCTCTGGGCTTGGGCAGCCGCTTTCCACCTTGTGGCCCAGATACAACACCTCTGCCGTTCCCACCTTACACTTTCCAGCTTTTACCGTCAGTCCCACCTCCTTGAGGCAGTCCAGCCCCCTCTTCACCTGGGACATCTGTTCATTCCAGGTTTGGCTAAAGATGCACATGTTATCAGTGTCTGCCAGGGCCAAGTTCTTCATCATCCTCTGCTTGTCTAAAATCTCCCGAGGCCTAGGCATAGGGTCGGCATCGGACACTGTGATGGCTTTAAGCTTCTCATAGCCCCCATAAAACCAGATTATTTTGTCTCCCTTGGGGATCAGCCCCACTGGTGAGGCCCATGGGCTGTAAAACAGCTGGATCCCATCTAAAGCCTGGATCTTTTTTACCTCTTTTTCCAGGATCTGGGTTGCTTTTTCAGTGACTTTGAAAGGGGAACACCTGATGGGGAGATTGGCTCCCACTTCAGGGAAGAGATCCACTAGGGGGTCTTCCCTCTTCTTCTCCCAATCCTCCCCTTCTAGGTCCAGGGGTCCCCTCACTATCCTCCCATTCAGCAGCTTGAGAGGGAAGAACCCAGTGGATTTCTGGGGCTGCCTCTTGATTCCCCCCCATTCTACTTCCCCTTGGAGAGCCCATTCCCAGTACAGGAATCCCTTCACCCACAGGACTCTGTCCCTGCAGCCTTCCCCAAGGGGACTTGCAGCGCTGTGGCCAGCAAGTTCCCTTAGCTTCTCCAAGGAGGGATCCCTCTGCAGCTCAGTCTGGGATTCAGCTGCTGGGGCAGGTAAGTGGGACCTGCTCCCTCTCACTGGCTGGGCCTGGGGTTACAGTACCCCTGAGCCTTGTCCCTGATAGCTTGTTCTCTGCTGTGTAATCACTTCCCAGCAGCATGTCTGGACCAGGCAAACCTGGTTGGCAGCCAACCTGCCCTGCCTGGGTGTCCCCGCACTCAGCTGGGGTCTCAGCTCCCCTTGTGCTCAGCGCTGCCCTTGCTGTCCCAGTGGGGACAGGCAGTGAGCTCTCTGCTCTGGTCCCAGCATCAGAGCCAGTGTGAGCTCCCTCTCCGGTGTGCAGGGGAGCGGGGAGCATCTCTCCCTCTCACTCAGCCCTAGGGGGCTGGTTATAGGTAGGCAGGTATCCTAAGCCCAGCAGTCCCTCCCCCCTGCCAGCCACATCATTTGCATTTTCACTGACCATTTCCATCCTAGCCAATTGGTTCCCTGGATTTGAATTCAAACCCTCAGCCCTCACAGGAGCGGGGCCTGGATCCTGTCCCAAGGGGAGACAGTAACCCCCCAACAGGGCCTTCCAGCCGATATCCTGGAGAACCCCAATGACCAGCCAGCCCAACCCCTCCTGGGTCTGCACAGGGATCTGGGACAGAGGCAGGGCGAGGGGCTTAACCTCAGGGACCTTTACCCAGGTCCCACAGTCCCTCAGCATCTGGGGCTGCACCACCACAGTTCTCTCTATCCCAGTGTCTCGCCCCCGCAGGCGTGTTTCCCCACTGACCCTTGGGCAGCCCCTATGTCTCTCCACTCCACCATCACCAGTCCATGGTGCTGATGCTTCTCCTGCAGCTTTTCCTTAGCCTTTTGCTCCCTCTCAAGGTCCTTTCGCTC
The DNA here is from genome assembly GCF_007399415.2 of Gopherus evgoodei. Classification (NCBI taxonomy): domain Eukaryota; kingdom Metazoa; phylum Chordata; order Testudines; family Testudinidae; genus Gopherus; species Gopherus evgoodei. The sequence goes on along the minus strand of NW_022059845.1, from coordinate 4,408 downwards.
TCTCAGAATCTGCTTCAATCCCATCTGTCTCCAATCCACTGATGGGGAACCCGATCGTGAAGACTCTCTTGTGGGTGGAGACCAGACTCTCGGGAACGCCTGGCTGCTGCTCCAGCTGCTCCCAAATCCTTTTGTAGCCCCATCTGGGTGAGGAATTTGCTCCTCAGAATGGTCCTCCTCCTCCAACTGCACGATTAACTGTGCCTTGGTGAACTTCCCCGTGCGTAACCCTCTCTTTGTGCGCAGGATCACAATGTCCTTCTACAGGAGATGGTGACAGGCCATCACTTCACCGTTCCCAAGTGGCTCTGGACTCACAGACCTGTGTGCTCTTGGCTCCCCCATGGTTTCCAGGAAAAACCCCTGGTGTGCCAGCCCCTTCTCGTGATCACCACCTCTTTGCCAGGGTCGAGCTGCAGACTCCTCCGCCCCTGGGACAGCTCCTGCAATCCCCAGAGGGACCCTGCTACTGCAAAAATCCTCTCTCCCCGGGCAGAGCGGCAAGCTCCTCCACCCCTGAGACTGCTCACTGCAGTCCTCAAGGAGAACCCGTTACTATAACAGTCCTTCTCGCTGGTCACACACTTCCAGAGGTTAACTGCCCCCTGAAACCGTCCCTCTCTAAGCTTTCAGCATACCTGGTCCTCATTATCCCCCCTTTGTTTTACTGCTCCCCAGTCACTTACTGCAAGCAGTGCCATTCACGGGGTGCAGTACATCCCACCTCTGCCACCAGTTGTCACGGAGTCACCAGGTGATGCTCTGGAACTGCTCCCCACAAAGCTAGTCAGGACTTTGAGGAGCCTCCTCTCCCTTGGAGCAGACTTGTTCAGGGCAAGAAGCTCCCACGGCTTCACCTCCTGGGTCTCTCCTTGGAGCATTCAGCATTCTCTACCCCTCCGTGCGCTTCCCACAGTGATCCTGCCCCAGCAGGATCCTGGGGAAGCCACAGGGCCCTGCACCCCTACATTGCAGTCAGACGTGACTCTCAGCCAGCCAGGAAAACAGGGATTTATTAGATGACAGGAACAGGGTCTAAAATAAAGCTTGTAGATACAGCAAACCGGACCCCTCAGCCGGGTCCATTCTGAAGGGCAGTGACCAGACCCCCATGTCCGCCCTCAGCCAGCTCCAGCCTAACAACTCCCTCCAGCTCCTCTTCTCTGCTCAGTTTCTTTTCAGGGACAGGAGGTCACCTAATCTCTTTGTCTCCAACACCTTCAGTTGGCACCTCTGCAGGGGAGGGGCCCAGGCCATAAATTGCTAGGAGACAGAGTGTCAGGCACTTAGGTGCACTGGCCCTTTGCTCTGCCAGATACTTAAGAACTGCCATGGGGACACTGAGGCACCAACACAGTATTCAGAGAAAACATTAAGAACATTCCCAGTTCGTCACATGAGGGTACTGGGGAGAAGCCGATCCTGCGGGGGCGGGGTTCTGGGTTCCCTCTCCAGCTCTGCGAGGGGACTGGGGAGCGGCCGTTCCTGAGGGGCGGGGCACTAGGTTCCCTTCCCAGCTCTGCTAGGGGACTGGGGAGCAGCCGTTCAAGTGGGGGGGCGGGCGCTGGGTTTCCTCCTCAGCTCAGCGAGGGGACTGGGGAGCGGCGGTTCCTGTGGGGGCGGGGCGCTGCCTCCCCTCTCCAGCTCTGTGATGGGACTGGGGAGTGGTGTTTCTACAGGGGCGGGGCGCTGCCTTCCCTCCCCCGCTCTGTGATGGGGGGACTGGTGAGCAGCCATTCCCGCAGGGGCGGGGCGCTGGGTTCTCTCCATGGCTATGCGAGCGGACTGGGAACCGGCCGTTCCTCCGGGGGCGGGGCACTGCGTTCCCACCCCAGCTCTGTGATGGGACTGGGGAGTGGCCGTTTCTGCGGGGGCGGGGCGCTGGGTTCTCTCCATGGCTATGCGAGCGGACTGGGAACCGGCCATTCCTCCGGGGGCGGGGCACTGCGTTCCCACCCCAGCTCTGTGATGGGACTGGGGAGTAACTGTTCCAGCACGGGAGGGGCGCTGCCTTCCCTCTCCAGCTCTCTGAGAGTAGTGGGCAGCAGTCGTTCCTGCGGAGGAGGGGCGCTGGGTTTCCTCCCCGGCTCTGCCTGTTCCTGAAGGGGCAGGGCTCTGTCTCCCCTCCCCAGCTCTGCGAGGGGACTGGGGAGTGGCCATTCTAGCGGGGGCGGGGTGCTGGGTTCCCAAACCAACTCTAGAAGGGGACAGTGGAGGGGCAATTCCAGTGGGTGCAGGGCGCTGGCTTCCGTTCCCAGCTCTGGGAGGGGCCTGGGGAGTGGCGGTTCCAGCAGGGGCAGGGCGCTGGCTTCCCTCCTGTCATAAACAGACAGTTAAGGGTTAATGTCACTTTTACCTGTAAAGGGTTAAGAAGCTCAGTGAACCTGGCTGACACCTGACCAAAGGACCGATTGGGGGACAGCATACTTTCAAATCTGGGTGTAGGGACGTTTTTGTTGTTCTGTTTGTTTTATTCTTTGTTCGTTCTTGTGGCTAAGAGTGACTAGATGTGCAACCAGGTTTTCTCCAATCTTTCTGAATCAGTCTCTCATGTTTCAAAATAGTAAGTATAGCCAGGAATCGTGGATTAGTCTTATGTTTGTTTTCTTAACTTGTAAATGTGTCTTTTGCTGGAAGGATTTTTACTTCTGTTTGCTGTAACTTTGAATCACAGGCTGGGGATGGGGGAGGTCTCTCTAGGCTATATAAATCTGAATACCCTGTAAAACATTTTCCATCCTAATTTTACAGAGATAATTTTAACCTTTTCTTTCTTTAATTAAAAGCTTTCTTTTTTAAGAACCTGATTGATTTTTTCCCCTTGTTTTAAGACCCAAGAAGATTGGGTCTGAACGCACCAGAGATTGGTGGGGGGAAAAGGAGGGGAGGTAGGTTAATTCCTCTTTGTTTTAAGATCCAAGGAGTTTGGATCAGTGTAGCCTCTCAGAGTAACCCAGGGAAGGGAAAGTCTGGGGGGAAAAAGAGAAGGGGGAAGGCTAATTTCTCCTTGTGTTCAGATCCAAGGGGTTTGGGTCTCGGGTTCGCCAGGGAATGTTTTGGGGGAACAGGAAGTGTGCCAAACACGATATTTTTGGCTGGTGCCACCGTACCAAATTTAAGCTGGTAATTAAGATTAAAAGTGATCATGCAGGTCCCCACTTTTTGGACGCTAAAGTTCAAAGTAGGGAAAAAACCTTGATACCCCCCCAGAATGGACCTTGCTTGGGCGGATTCGCTGGGGGAAGAGCACAGAGTGTCAGAGGATGCTAAATCCTCCAAGGAAAGACCCAAGAGGTGAAGACGTGTGAGCTTCTTGCCCTAAAAATGTCTGTTCCAAGGGAGAGGAGGCTCGTCAAAGTCCTGATTGGCTTTGTGGGGCGCAGTACCAGAGCATCGCCTGGGGACTCCGTGACAACTGGTGGCAGAGGTGGGATGTACTGCACCCTGTGAATGATGCTGCTTGAAGTAAATGACTGGGGAGCAGTAAAACAAAGGGGGGATAATGAGGACCAGGTGTGCTGAAGGCTCAGAGATGGATGGTTTCAGGGAGTGGTTAACCTCTGGGAGTGTGTGACCAGCGAGAAGGACTGTTGGAGTAACGGGGTCCCCTTGAGGACTGCAGTGAGCAGTCTCGGGGCGGAGGAGCTTGCCACTCTGCCCGGGGAGAGAGGATTTTTGCAGTAGCAGGGTCCCTCTGGGGATTGCAGGAGCAGTCCCAGGGGCAGAGGAGTCTGCAGCTCGACCCTGGCAAAGAGGTGGTGATTACGAGAAGGGCTGGCACACCAGGGGTTCTTCCTGGAAACCATGGGGAGTAAAGAGCACACAAGTCTGTGAGTCCAGAGCCACTTGGGAACGGTGAGGTGATTGCCTATCACCATCTCTTGTAGAAGGACATTGTGATCCTGTGCACAAAGAGAGGGTGACGCATGGGGAAGTTCACCAAGGCACAATTAATCGTGAGTTGGAGAAGGACCCCTCTGAGGAGCAGATTCCTGACCCAGATGGGGCTACAAGAGGATTTGGGAGCAGCTGGAGAAGCAGCCAGGCATCCCCTAGAGTCTGATCCCCAACCAGATGATGGTTGCCACGATCGGGTTCCCCATCAGGGGATCGGAGATGGATGGGATGGGACCAGAGTCCGAGAGAGCAAGAGGATCATGAGAGAGAGCAACAGTCTGATGAAAAGCTGCAGGAGAAGCAGCAGCACCATGGACTGGGGATGGTGGAGCAGAGAGACATAGGGGGCTGCCCAAGGGTCAGTGGGGAAACACGCATGGGGTGTCAAGACTCTGGGACAGAGAAAACTGTGGTGGTGCAGCCGCAGATGCTGAGGAGCTGTGGGACCTGGGTGAAGGTCCCCAGGGTGAAGCCCCTCGTCCTGCCTATGGCCCGGATCCCTGTGCAAACC